>NC_048598.1:101228139-101450258 GCF_003668045.3 Cricetulus griseus | reverse complement strand
TCCTTCGCCGCCAAAGACCTCATCTCCAAGCTGCTGCCTCAGTGTTGGTGTCAGAGGGCCTTCTCCAGAGTCCCTCACACCACATCTGTGTGCAGCCCCCTCCCCACCCTCGCTAGGGCATCTGCATGGGGCCAGGTTTGCTTAGGGGTGACTCTCCTCCCCCACAGAACATGCTGTTTGAGAGCATCCAGGAGGGGAAGTACGAGTTCCCTGACAAGGACTGGGCCCATATCTCCTTCGCCGCCAAAGACCTCATCTCCAAGCTGCTGGTCCGAGATGCCAAGCAGAGGCTGAGTGCTGCCCAAGTCCTGCAGCACCCGTGGGTGCAGGGGGTGAGCTGTGGGGCCTGAGGAGGGGTGAGCTAGGAACCGTGTAAAAGGTTACACGGTTAGACTGTGGATCTGTGGGTGGGGTCTGGCCCCCTCAAGTGCCTTCTTGACCCCCAACCCTGCCCTGCCCTCTTGCAGTGCGCCCCAGAGAACACCCTCCCGACCCCCTTGGTTCTGCAGAGGTGAGCCCTGGGATCTTGGGATATGAGTGTGTTTGGGCTTTTGTTTTTCTGGAGTGCTAGGGGCACCATAGCCAGAGCCCTGCAAGTGTTCAGTAGGTGCCTTAGCTTTGAGTCCCTTGGGATGTTAGGGCCACAGAAGCCTAAGTGGGGGTCTGGCTGCTGAGTGCTACAATGTGGGAGGTGACTCAACAGCTCTTAGCATCTTGGTACCTGGGAGGGCATTGGAATTGGGGTGGGCGTTTCCACAGGGCTGCAGAGAAGGGCATGCTCTCATGTGACAGTCCTCCGTCCTATTCTCAGGAACAGCTGTGCCAAAGACCTCACATCCTTCGCCGCTGAGGCCATCGCCATGAACCGGCAGCTGGCCCAGTGTGAGGAGGACGCTGGGCAGGACCAGCCCGTGGTCATCCGAGCTACCTCACGCTGCCTGCAGCTGTCCCCACCCTCCCAGTCCAAGCTGGCCCAGCGGCGACAGAGGGCAAGCCTCTCTGGCACCCCCGTGGTCCTTGTGGGGGACCGTGTGTGACCCCCACCAGCCCCTTGTACATACGCCCCTGCCCTGCAGGGCCTGAAGGCTAGGGATCTGGGTACCCCGCCCCTTGCCATCCCAGGCACCAGTTCACCTGGGTCCTGCTAGGGGCTGCTGGGCTCTGTTGGGAGGTGTTTTCTTCTCCCTGTCCTCAGCCCCACCCCTGCCTGTTTGGCTTTGTTTTGTTTTGTTTTCCTTTTACCACTATTGAAAGCAAGTGCCCAGGAGGAAGGCGGAGGGTTTGGGCCACTCAGCCTGCACCCCACGATGCTCGCCTGTCAACTGTGAAGGCCACCTGCGCCCCCACCTCCACTCCAGCCACTCTGCTGTCTTCCAGGGTTGGGGATCCCGCAGGGTCACCTCTTCCTAGCCCTCAGTATTGTCAGGGACAGGCCCTCCTGGTGAGCACAGTGGCCCTTTTGTCTTTCCCCACCAGAGCACTCTTGGGTCTGGGGCAGGGGATTCCACTGTCTTGGATAGAGACCTCTGGAGGTTGGGTGGATGGGGACGCACCTGGTTGATTCCCTGTCCCCATCACCTACCTGCCTGTCCCTTGGAGGGTTGACAATCAGAATCTCCTCCCAGGCTGCTTAGCTCCTTGCGCTGGGACAGGCCTGATACCAGTCCCACCTCCCAGGGGCAAAGCTGGAGGACGACCCTGCACCCAGCTAGCTCCACCAAGGCAGGAGAGGTGCTGGACAAGGAGCCCATCAGCAAATAATGGGGTTCCCACATGACTCCCCACCTGGGCACCTGAGTGCCCCTTCTCAGGGCTCAGCCTGGCCATGGCCATGTCCTGCCCTATGCTGCCCCTGGGTCTGGAGTTCATGAGTTCCTGGCTACCTTCTGTTACCCAGAGCTGCAGCCACACCCAGAGGCCCCTCACCTTCCCTCTGCCCCCAGGGCAGCAACTTGGGTGTGCCTACCTTCAGGAAAGGGGCAAAAGCTGCCTTGGCCTCTCTCGGGTTACCCAAGACAGGCTGGGAAAGCACTGGGTGGCCCTGCAGTGCTCCAGGCCTGGGGACTGTTTCTAGCCACGAGCTACTATGCAATACGAGTTCCCATTTCCTCCGTGGCCCTGCTGGACGGGGGCGGCTTTGGGGGCCACACCACCCCGCCTGCAATTCCTCTGCTCAGGTGTCTCCAGGGCAGCCCCTGGCCTCAAAACTCCTTGGTCAAGATTGTTAAGTTTAGTTTAGACTTTTTTAAAAAAAATAATAATAATTTGACTTGCTTCCCTGTTATTGAAGAGTACTTGAATGTTGGGGTCTGGTGGGTGGGGACCTGGGACACCCACTGCCCAGCACCCTCCACCCTCCTCCTTAGTCCCATAGGATTGTCACAGTAGGGGAGGTGACATGCCTTCAGTCCTGCCTGCCTCTGGACACAATTCCAAAGACCCCCTGGAGGGAGGAGGGCTCCCTGGCTCCTCAGTTCTCACCCACCAGCATGATCCAGCTGTTGGGCACCCGAGGACTTGCCCCTGCAGGTTCTTGAAGCAGCCTGACTGGGCAGTGAGCAGCATTGATCCCTCCCCCAAGCAGGGCTGTCATTTCCTTGCTGTCTTCCATGCCCGACCTGGAGGATGGGTCAAGACCCCTAACTGTGAATGAGAGACAATCCTGGGGTGGCTTGGCCACAAACCATGCTGAATTCTGTAAAAAGAAAGAAAAGCCTGTTTTAGATTTGGGGACATGCAAGCACTTTCAACTCCATCCTACCAGGTGAAAAGACCGCTACAGACTTTTCCCACCAACTGTCAACGCCAGGATTTTGTATTCTGTTTTGTAAGGATTTAATAAAAGTCATTTAAAAATCTCTGCAGTGACGTAAACAGAGTTCAGCTGCCCGCAGGTCCTGAGTCACTGGTTCACTGGGCTCCCTTCTGCACACCCCTCTGGATGGGTCCCAGGGAGGTGACATCACCGCGGGGAAGCACAAGACTAAAGAAAAACAAGCTTGAGACTTGTCAGTGCCGGCCCGGAGGGGCGGGGATATGTGCCCTGTGGGAGGGTTCTGGGGGTGTGGCTTGTTGCCGGTTGGCTTTGGGTCTAGAGGAGGAGGACCTTGAGTTTCTCCGCAACGCGCTGGGGTGACAGTTCGTCACTAGGCTCCGTTTGTGCCGGTGTTCTCATGACACTTCCTAGATGACCAGGAGACCGGACTTGGTTCATCGTGTGCGAGCTTCCTACAAGGCAGGGACTCCCGCGAGAGGGCTGGCGCCGTGCTGGCCCCGAGCGTCTCCCGCGGTGGGCTGGGGTGGGGACTCTGCCACACTGCCAGAGGCCTGCAGCCGAGCACCGCTCCGGGAGTCTCCGGCACCAGGATTTCCCTGCCACTTTGCAGACAGACGTGGAAGAGGGCGGGCTCCTCCAGCTGCGAGAAAAACCACAAAAATAAAATCTAGTGCTACCTCTGCTGGGACGAGCTGTTCCTGGCAGGCGGCAGAGGGCAGGGAGCGGTCACCACCCAAGCTGGCAGGGCCAGCGGGGCATGGTGCCACTTGGGAGGGTTAGAGGCTTGGCATGTGGCCCCCGGCTGGGAACAGGCCAGCTAGTGGCTCGTTGGCGGAGAGCAGTTCCTCAAGTCAGAAACCCTAGGGTCCACCCCCACAGCGCGCACACTAGAAATGTGGCCTAGGCTCTCCGGAGGTAGAGGCAGGAGAATCCGGAGTTCAAGGTCATCCCCTGCCTAGGTAGGGCTTCTGAGTCCTGTCTGAGTTACCTGGGATCCTATCTGTGAAAAACAAAACAGAAGCGGCGGGCCTTCTGCTTGCCCCACATCTGACTAGCTCACTTTGATTCCCTAGCTGCATATGGTGCAACCAGAGGCTACCCTCTGACCTCCACACCACACCCACACGCTGCACCGAAGAGACTGAGACAGGATTATCTCAGTAAGTTAGCCTGGGCTACATGAGAACCTGTCTGTCTCAAAACGATTTTAAAAATGGTCCAGGAGCTTTTAGTCCTAGCATTCGGGAGGCAGAGGCTAGAGGCTCTCACTGAATCTGGAGCTAGGCTGCCTGGCCAGTGAGCTGCAGGACCCTGTGTCTCTGTCCCCCACTGCTGGGATTGTGTGTACACATGACTGTACCCTGCATTTGGGGGGGGGGTGTTTCTAAACAGGGTTTCTCTGGGTAACAGCCCTAGCTGTCCTGGAACCAGGCTGGCCTTGAACTCACAGAGACCCTCCTGCTTCTGCCTTGCAAGTGCTGGAACTAAAGGCATGTGCCACCACCCAGCCTGAACCTTGCGTTTTACATGAGGTTTGGGAATAGAACTCAGGTCCTAATATTTGCAGGGTGATCATTGTACTGTCCAAGACTTCTCTCTCACACCCTCCTTTTGCTCTTGAGACAGGGTTTTTCCTACTTCAAACTTACCGTCCTCCTGCCTCTGCCTCCCAAGAGCTGTGAATAGCTAAAGTTTACCACATCCAGCTAGGATATCTGCTTTATTTAATTTATTCTTATTTTTACACAATTTTTTGAGACAGGGTTTCTTTGTGTAGCCCTAGCTGTCTAGAACTTGCTTTGTAGACCAGGCTGGCCTTGAACTCATAGAGATCCATCTGCCTCTGCCTCCCCAGTGCTGGCATTAAAGGTGTGCATCACCACTGCCTGGTCTTTCTGTGTAGACCTAATTATCCTGGAACTCACTTAGAGCCTCCTGACTCTGTCTGCTGAGTGCTGTGAATCAAGAGTGAGCTACCATGAGCCGGGTGTTGGTGGTACACACCTTTAATCCCAGCACTTGGGAGGCAGGGGCAGGCAGATCTCTGTGAGTTCAAGACCAGCCTGGTCTACAAGAGCTAGATCCAGGACAGCCTCCAAAGCCACAGGAAAACCCTGAGCCCTGAGACCGGAATTACAGTTGGTAGTGAGCCACCATGTGTGCTGGGAAAAAATCCACCCCATAGGAAACAACCCTGGTAGCCTTGGCAACGCTGTAGTCTGGAGAGGGAGAGAACACTGCTGGCAAAACACACATGGAGGCACAGGTTCACTCTGTCAAATATTGAGGAGGCTGAAACAGGAGAGATTCAGATAATGAGGCCAGCCTGAGCTACAGAGTGAGGTTAAATCTAGCCTGGGCTACAGTGAGAACTGTTTCAAAATAAAAACTACGGGGCTGGAGAGATGGCTGAGAGGATAAGAGCACCAACTGCTCTTCCAGAGGTCCTGAGTTCAATTCCCAGCAACCACATGGTGGCTCACAGCCATCCGTTATAAGATCTGGCGCCCTCTTCTGGTGTGCAGAATGTTGTGTACATAATAAATAAATAAAATCTAAAAAAAAAAAAAAAAGCTTAAAAAACAATAAAAAGAGGCCAGATGGTGGTTGCCAGATTCACTGAGAGACCTTGCCTCAAAAAAATAAGGTGGATGGGGGCAGTCAGGAGAAACGCTCTTCCAGGGCACTGAAACTCTCTTTCCAGCACCCACACTGGGCAGCTCACAAAGGTGAAGCACCCCAGCTCCTGGGAACCAAAGCTTTGTTCTGAGCCCTCTGAGGCACCCTTTCATATGCACATAAATAAGAAGTAAATAAATAAATTAGCGGGCTGAAGAGATGGTTCAGAGGTTAAGAGCACTGACTGCTCTTCAGAGGTCCTGAGTTCAATTCCCAGCAACCAACCACATGGTGGCTCACAACCATCTGTTATGAGACCTGGTGCCCTCTTCTGGTGTGCAGATACACATGGAAGCAGAATGTTGTATACATAATAAATAAATAAAATCTTTAAAATAAATAAATAAATTAGGATAGGGGCCAGCAAGATGGCTGTGTGTTGGGGTAAAGGAGCTTACCCCCAGTGCCCTCACCCTAAGTGCAATTCTTAAAATTGACATGGTGGAGAGAAGTGATACACACAAATTGTCCCTATTTTACTGTCACATTTGTGCCATGGCATGTGGGTGCACATACACACACACAATTAAAAATATATCTTTTTAGTCGGGTGTGGTAGTACCCACCTTTAATTCTAAGACTAAGAAGGGAGAAGCAGGTGGGTCTCTGAGTTTAAGGACAGCCTGGGCTACACAGAGAAACCTGTCTTGAATAAATCATTTTTTAAAAGAAAATCTCAATGCCAAGTCTTATAAACACTTCTGGGGGCTAGTGTAGACCCCTCTCTCCTGGTGAGATCACAGGGAGAGCTGCAGGGTCAGGAAGAGACAAGTCTGTTTTCTTTTTTCTTTCTTTCTTTCTTTGTTTGTTTGTTTGTTTGTTTGGTTGGTTTTTCGAGACAGGGTTTCTCTGTATAGCTTTGGAGCCTATTCTGGCACTTGCTCTGGAGACCAGGCTGGCTTCTCACCTAGTTCTGCCTGCCTCTGCCTCCTGAGTGCTGGGATTAAAGGCATGCACCACCAATGCCCAGCTCTTTTTTATTTTTTTTTAATTCATGTACTAAAACTTGTATCACTGAGAAGTGTCTGGACAGCCTCAGTGGTGCTTCTGGAACGTTCCAGAATATTCCAGTGTCTGGGAGACATGTAGCTGATCCAAGTGGGCAGTTTCCTGGCACGAGGGGGATGGAGACCAGCAATAATACCTGAAGGGGCAGGCCCAGAACGGTGTTCACTGGGCTCCAGAGGGACCCTGTAGTAGTAGGGGACCTTAAAGAGAAAATGAAGCTAAGGAGATGGAGGAAGCCAGTGGTTCCTGCAGTGTCTCTCAGCTTGCATTCCTCAGGGAAGACTAGTCTCAAGCTTGACATGCCCCCTGCCTCAGCCTCCTGAGTGCCAAGGTTACTGGTATACATCACCATGCCTTTTTCATCTTAAGTTCAGTTCTTGGGGTCCTGTGAGTAACAGACAAGAGAAAACACATATTTCGGTGTTGCTTTTTCTAAATTTCTGTTTGCAGTGTTAGAATCTGTCCATGTGAGACAAAGGCTCAACCTCTGAACCACATACCTGTTCTTCATTTATGTCTTTGTATGATTTTTGTGTGTCCTTGTGTGTTTGCCCTGCATTCTGTCTGTGAACCACATCCATGCCTTGTGCCTAAGGAGGCCAGGGACGATGTGGAGGTCCCTGGAACTGGAGTTATAGACAGTTGTGAGCTGCCTGCTATGTGAGTGCTGGGAATTGAACCCATGTCCTGTGGCAGAGAAGCTGGCACATTAACCGCCGGGGCATCAGGCCAGCCTCTCTTCATTCTTTACTCTATTTTAGACAGGGCCTAATGTAGCCCAGGCCGGGTTCAAATTCACTCCATAGCTGAGGGTTACTTTGAACTCCTGATCCTCCTTCCTCCGACTCGTGAGTACTAAGATGAAAGGTGTCCTCTGCACGCCCGGTTCATTCAATGCTGGAGGCAGGATGCTGGACTCCCTAGGTTAGGCTAGTGCTTACTCTCTGAGCACTGTAACAACTGAGCTATTAACTATGGAGTTGTTCATTTTAAATGTTCACACAGGGGCAAAACAGAAGGAAGAGGGTTATATTAGTTGGTAATAGGGCTGGAGACAGAGGTTGCTCATGGGGAAGAAATGACCTACCGGAGTAGCAGGTGGGAGACACAGAGTCTTATGTTGGGTAGGGCCTGCTTGTCTTGGAGAATTCATGATGAGTCTGCTCATCGCTGTACTGCTGACTGTCCCCAAGGCCCACCCTCACCCATAGCAGCCATACCTGGAGTTCAAAATCTTCAGGTCAAAATAATTCCGTTGCAAACCACGTATTTGGGCTAGTACATTGCTGGCTCTCTGATTGTGTTTGTGTGCTTGTTTTAATATATATTTTGAGATATGGTCTCACTCTGTAGACCCGGCCTCGAACTCACAGAGATTCACCTGCCTCCTGAGTGCTGGGATTAAAGGTGTGAGCCACCACACTCAGGCATAAGTAGATTTTTTTTTTCCTTTCTTCTGAGACAGGGTTTCTCTGTGTAACAGTTCTGGCTACTCTGGAACAGGCTTTGTAGACCAGGCTGGCTTCGAATTCACAGAGACTTGCCTGCTTCTGAGTGCTGGTACTAAGTGTATGTATCACCACCACACAGCTGTAAACTTTATTTATGAAAAAGCAAAAATAGGCCAGACCATGGTGGCACACACCCTTAATCCAAGCATTTGGGAGGCTGAGGCAGGCGATTTGTGAGTTTGAGGCCAACCTGCTCTACAAAGTGAGTTCCAGGACAGTCAGGGCTACACAGAGAAATCCTGTCTTGAAAAACAAAACAAAACAACATGAAAACAAGATTTTAAAAAAGCAAAAAGAAAAAGGAAAGCAGGGAGCATGCAGGGAGCATGATGGTGTTGGCGCCCTCTACAGGCCAGGTCTGGTTACAACAAGAGGAGAAAACATAAATTGACAAAAGTCCTTTAAGGAGATTGTCACTGAAGCCTGATTGGTGGTCCATCCTGAGATCCTGTCACATGGAAGGAGAAAGTGAGAGGATTTCACAGAACCCAACACCAGTCAAGGAGACATAGACACTTGCTTCAAAAAATGAGCAGAGGGAATTTCTGCAATTAGTGGAGTGCCACCTAGAATTCCCCATTGAGGGGCTGGGGGCGTGGTCAGGGTGGAGCCTCAATGAGAATCCAACACTGCCCTGAGCTCTAGCCACATTCCCTTCCACCAATAAGCAGACAGCAAAGGCTTTTTAATCCCAGCACTCGGGAAGCAGAGGCAGGTGGATCTCTGTGAGTTCGAGGCCAGTCTGGTCTCCAGAGTGAGTGCCAGGATAGGCGCCAAAGAGATCCTGTTTTGAAAAAAACCTTTTAACCTGTGATCCTCTGCTTCAGCCTCCCCAGGGCTGGGATGACAGTGATCCCTACCATGCCAGATAGGTGGGGATCTTTGGCAGACAATTGCAGGAGCTGCCTCCACCATTGTTACTGACCACAGCAAGGGGACAGACTTGGAGTCTGGACCAGCGGACCTCACTTCCTCCTACTTCTGAGAAACTAAGACACTAGACTGCATTACCAGGCAGGGACAATGGGGGTGATCCACAGGGACGGACCAGAGTGCCAACCTTCAATGTCCACAGACAACTCCATCTGAGCCTGCTCAGGAGCTGGCTTCTGCTTCCTCTGGGAAGTCTTCCCTGCTGTACTCTATGTAGCCTGCTCTTGGAACCATAGTGCTCCCTGCTTGTACCTGTCGGGGACCATCATTTGATGTCACCCACTGGCCCCACACGTCTGGAGGTGGCCAATGCATA
The DNA here is from genome assembly GCF_003668045.3 of Cricetulus griseus. Taxonomy (NCBI): domain Eukaryota; kingdom Metazoa; phylum Chordata; class Mammalia; order Rodentia; family Cricetidae; genus Cricetulus; species Cricetulus griseus. The sequence goes on along the minus strand of NC_048598.1, from coordinate 101,441,035 downwards.
TCGATTGACATTTGTTCTTGTTTGGTTTGTGTTATAGACAGGGTCTCTCTTTTATGTAGCCTAACTGCTTAGGAACTCACTATGTTGATCAAGCTGTTCTGGAATAACAGAGATCTGCCTCTCCAGTGCTGAGATTAAAAGTATGAGCCATCAAGTCTGATTTCCATTGAGTTTTAGACTGTATGATAAACTTTTACACCGACCTTCCCCCAGCTGCTTTGTGTGGGTGGGGTTTAGAGCTTGGGGTCTGGAGAATGACAACTAGAATATAGGAGCTAGAATTATAGTCTGGGGACTGTTGCCCTCATAGGGTTTCAGAGAATACATGTGGGACCCAAGCTTCACAGTCTGGGTCTGGGGTCCAGAATATGGGGCCTGAGCTGGGATCTTGGGTCTGGGAGGCTCTGGGCAGAGTGGGTGGGATCAGGGGTCCAGGGTTCTGAGCCCGCCCTTCAAGTTGGTTCTCCCTATTCAGACCCTCTATCAGCTCAGCCCCTCCCCCACCTCTTGGGCCCTGGCCTCCCTTCTTTCCTAATCTCACCACGCTGGATTCCCAGGGCCTCCCTCCTCAGATCTGTTCTGGCCTTCCCTCCTCTTGTCCCCAACTCCCCCAGCTGCTTTTCCTCATCTCCCTTTCTGGGATCCCAGTCAGTTCCTCGGCCTTCTTTCCCTGGTTCCTCCCCTCTTCCTGACCCTGCCCTTTCCCTCTGGACTCACTGCTCCCTCCTACTCTTCCTCCATTTCTCCTCTCCAGGGCTCCTCCGCTGGCAGCCCTGCCCCTCCCTCTCCTCCTTCCATGCCTCTCTAATCTATCTGCCTTTCTTTATTTTTCTGGTTTTTCCAGGCAGGGTATCTCTGTGGCTTTGGAGCCTGTCCTGGCACTCGCTCTGTAGACCAGGCTGGTCTCGAACTCACAGAGATCCGCTTGCCTCTGCCTCCCCAGTGCTGGGACTAAAGGTGTGCGCCACCACCACACAGCGCCTGTGGCTATCTTAACACAGCTGCTTCCCCAGCGAAATGCAGAAGGGACTGTTAAAGGTTAACCTTCCTCCACAGTAGCTGTCAGCTCCAATTCTGCTATAGCATACACTTTTTCGTATTTCTGGGCTCTTCATTAGGTTTTGTTAGTGTGAGGCTGTGTTAAAAGTAAGGAAATTTTTATTTATTTACTTTTTTAAGACAGGGTTTCTCTGTGTAACAGCCCAGGCTGTCCTGGAACTCACGGAGATCCGCCTGCCCCTGCCTCCTAGTGCTGGGTTGAAGGCGTGCGCCACCACCGCCCGGCTCAATCTGCCTGTCTTCCCCGCTCCTGCCTCCTCTTCCCACCCTTGCCCCTGCTCCTCCTCTACAGCTCCGCTCTCCTCCCCTTGCTCTTTCGTGTCTGTGCTCCTCCCTGTGTCTCTTGCCTCTCATCCAATCCCTCCTGTTCCTCTTCTCTGACCTAGTATCCAACCCCCACTCCCTCAGTCCCTGCTCCCTCTGTCCTTTCCCTCCCTCCTCCCCGCCTCGCTCCAGGCCCCTCCTCTTCCTCGTCTGACCCGGCTCTGCCACGCCCCTTCTCCCTTCCCTACTCTCGATGCTGGCCCCCGCTTCTCCCTCCTCCTCCCTCCTCCCTTCCTCTCTCTCCGGTCCCTCCCCATCTCTGCTCCCTATCTATCCTCCTCCCTCTCCTCCCCCTCCTCCCCTGCTCCCTCTGCACGCCCCACCCCTTCCTCCGCTCCTCCCTTTTCCCTACTCCTGCCCTTGCTCTTCGCAGGCCCCGCCTCCCCGGGGCCCCGCCCCTCAGCCCTCTTCCCTCGCGCCTCTCAGGTCCCGCCTCTCGACGGCCCCGCCCCGAATGACCACGCCCCTTATAGCCCCGCCCCGCGCCGCAGCGACAAGATGGCGGCAGGCGGCAGCGGGCGCGCGTCGTGCCCGCCGGGGGTCGGGCCTGGCGCGAGCGGCCTGGGGCCCAGCGCCAACGCCGCCGCGGCCCCCGGTAACGCGCCGCCTGTGCCCCGGGGCCGCCGCCCCTCCGTCCCCGCCGCCTGGGCCCGGGCCGGACGCGCAGGCCGTGGGCGACGAGCGCGACGACGCGGGCCCGGGCGCGCTGCTGCGCGAGCCCGTGTACAACTGGCAGGCCACCAAACCCACGGTGCAGGAGCGCTTCGCCTTCCTCTTCAACAACGAGGTGCTGTGCGACGTGCACTTCCTGGTGGGCAAGGGGCTCAGCTCGCAGCGCGTCCCTGCGCACAGGTGGGCCGCCGGGACGCGCCCGGACCCTGCAACCCTAGACCCTGCACCCCCGGACCCTGCACCCTACCCGGACCCTGCACCCCAGGAACCAGCGTCCTGGAACCCTGCACCCCACCCGGACCGTGCATCACAAACCCTGCACCCCACCTGGACCCTGCACTCCAAACCCTGTATCCTACCCAGATCCTGCCTGCACTCCCCATCCTGTTCCCCTCCCGGATTCTGCACCTCACCTGGACCCTGCACTCCATGAACCGGCACCCTAGAACCCTGCAACTGAGACCTTGAAATACCTAGGACATGTACCTCAGACCCTTCACCCCCCATCCAGACCCTGCATTCCCGGGTCCTGCACCCTAAGCCCCGCAGTCAGACCTTGAACCCTGCAACCCAACCCTAATCTCAAGGCACTGCATCCAGATCCTTTACCCCTAGATTCTGCACCCCAGACCTGTACTCTACAACGCTGTACCCCAAAAACCTGCAGTCCACCCAGGACCAAGTACCTCAGACTGTACACCACCCAGACCTTGGGTCACCCCAAGACCCTGAGTCTAAAGCCTCGGGCATTGTATCTTGGCATTCCTGTAACCCTCACCTGAACCTAGTTCTCAGACACCCCTACATCACAGTCCAGTTCCTAAACACGGGGAACCCATGCTCCTGGATCTTGCCTCTCTTGGACCTGGTCCTCCATCTAGGACCATTCCTGCTCCGGGGATCCTCCAGCCACCCCCCACCACTCCTTGTTCTTTAGCTTGTCCAATTTTCTAGGACCCTCCCTCATCCCCTCCTTCCTCCTCCCATCTTCACACCCTGTGTTTGTTCCTCACCCCAGCTGACCTCAGGATATCGTTCCCCAAGGTGCTTTGCTTCCCTGTGTCCCCCTAGTTTTGCTCTTGCCTCGTTCTTCCTTCTAGCCCTGGGTTCCCTGCCTGTCTGAGCCAGTCCCCCAGACCTCACCAGAGACATCTAATTCATGGCATTCTAATTCTTTGGGAATGGGCAGGGGTCCTGTACAGCCTTAAAAAGGATTGGACTCTCCAGTGTTCCCAGACGAGAAGTAATATGCACTGCACTGCCGATGCTGTTCTGGACACATGTGAATACTTAGGATAGTTCATTGGCTTGGTGACAAAATGGGGAATGTAGAAGGAGGTGTCCAGACCCCCTGGGACAGAGAGAAGTGGTCTCTTCTTGTTAGGAGCGCTGGGGTGGGGGAGAGTCTAGAGGACTTGAGTGTGTGAGAAGCACAGCAAGGACAGAACAGGAAGACAGAGGGGTGCCATGACCCCATGGAGCTTGCAGAGAAGGGGCACTTGGCAGATGGTAGGGTGGGCAATGGAGGACATGGCACTGTGGCAGGTGCCTGAGAGGGCAGTGTCAGAAAGGCTCCTCCACCTTGAGCTTTCTGGGCCTCAGTTTCCATGCCTGTGCACTAGACTCAACCCTGTCTGGGGCTGCTGGGGTGTGGTGACTCCATATTGTGCTTGTAACCGATCCTCGTGGTTGAACTGGAGTCCACTGGTTGCTGGGGGGGGGGGCGGGACATGTGATCTGTCAGTGGTGGCATCCCTGGGCCTGACTCCCACCCACCAACATTGTAGGTGACAATATGGACAATTGTCTGAAAATATGCAGTAGGAAAGCACTGTGTGGCGATGCAGGCCATGAGCTCAGCTACTTTTTGGCTGAGGCAGGGGACTGCGAATTCCAGATCTACTCTGGCAACCTAGGAGATCCTGTCAGAAAAAGTAAAAAGAGCCAGGTATGGTGGTGCTCTCCCTTAGTCTAGTATTTGGGAAGCAGAGGCAAATCTCTGTGAATCCAAAACCAACACAAATTTCAGAACAGCAAGGAATACATATTGAGAGTCTGCCTCAAAAAACAAACCAAAAAGAATGATCAAAAAAGAAAAACAAGTAAATTGAGGGCTTGGGGTGTGGCTCGGGAGTGGAGACCCCTAGACTCCCCTACTGAGGGACTAGGGTTGTGGCTCACCTGCCTACTCTGGCTCACCGGAGGTGGGGAAGATGGCTCAGTGGTTAAGAGTGTATGCATGCTCGCAGAGGCAAGTGGCTTCAATTCCCAGTGGCCACCTTGGTGCCTTGAGACAGCTTGTAGCTCTAGTTCCTGGGGTTCTGGCTTCTGGTCTCAGAAGGCACTTAAACTCATGTGCCCATAATTTAAAAGGAAAGGGAGAAATTAAAGAGCAGTCCCTCCCAACCTGGGAGAGGTAGAAAGGACCTCCAAAAGGCCTTGCAAAGCCTGCACAGACCTGGGTTCCAGAATGTGGTCTTCAGGGCCCTGTAGTTCCTTTGTTTTGGGGTCCTGAGGACCTGTCGGTGGTAGACAAACTCCACTGAAGTGTACCCTGAACCTCCAAGTTCCCGTGGTTTTTGGCAACTCTGTGTGACCACAGAACAGATAAACCTACTGTAGTCAGATTGGAGGCAGTACATGACAGGGCACCTGACTGGGCCTCTGTCAAGGTCACAAATGACCATGTTAGGGAAATCTGTCAGCCTAGAGGAACACTAGGGTTTTAATTCTGGCTCCGGTCCTGGTTGGGCACATGGACTGACATTAGAGGAAAGCTGTGTGACACCTGAGGCCACCCAGAGAAGCTGAGTGGTGAATGCCTGTCACCCAGCTCTCTGGAGGCTGAGGCAGGAGAATCTGGAGTGCATTCTTGGCTACATAGTGAGTTTTAGGGCAGCCTGAGCTACATGAGACCTTGTCTACAAGATAAACAAAACAGGAATTGGGGAGACAGTTCAGTGGATGAAGTATTTGCATCCACATAGAAGCCAGATAGACAGCTGTGAAGACAGGGAGTCTTTGGAGCTGCCTGACTGGCTAGAGCCTGGAATTGGTGGGCTTGGGGTTCAGTGAGAGATCTGTCTCAGTAGAGAAAGTAGTGTGATCATGATAGACACCCAGTATTGACCCGGCCAGCAAATTCATTGAAAGGGCCAGACATCAAGAGCTTTCAGCTGGGGTTGGCTGTAGCTCAGTGGTAGAACACTTGCCTAAGATGTGTAAGGTTTAGGGTTCTAGCCCCACTCTGGAGAAAAGAAATGTCTTGGTCAGTTATATTGGCTCCATAGCAACTGTTCAACTTGGCTGTAGCCATAGGCAGGAGGGGCTTTGAGGATGGGTACAGCTCTGTGTGTGTGTGTGTGTGTGTGTGTGTGTGTGTGAGTGTGTTTGTTGTTTTTTCAAGACAAGGTTTCTCTGTGGCTTTGAAGGCTGTCCTGGAACTCGCTCTAGTAGATCAGGCTGGCCTTGAATTCACAGAGATCCGTCTGCCTCTGCCTCCCAAGTGCTGGGTGTGCCCCACCACCCAGCTTTGTTATTTATTTTTATGTGTCCAGGTGTTCACCTGCATGCATGTCTGTGTACCATGTGCAGCAATGTCCAGGGGGTGTAGCACAGCTGATTGTGAGCTGATGTGTGGGTGCTGGGAACTGAACTCGGGTCCTGTGGAGGAGCAGCCAGTGCACTAATCACTGCACCTCCCTCCTGGCACCTGTTTTTGTTTTGACAGGGTCTCAGGTAGCCCAGGCTGGTCTTGAATTCTGTGTAGCCAAGGATGACCTTGAACTCCCGATCCTCCCCTTCCTAATTCCCCATGCTGGGATGGTACATGTACTCCATCATTCCTGGAACCCAGGGCTCAGTCTGTGCCAGCGAGCACTTCACTCACCGAGCCTGGGTTCCAGCAATTGAGTGCCTGTCCTAATGTTTTTGTTGTTGTTTGTTTTTTAGACAGGCTGGCCTGGAACTCTGCAGTAGCTCAGGCTGTCTTGAAACTGTTGAGGTCCTCCAGTCTCGACCGCCTCAGTGCTGGGATGACAGGCCTGCGCCTCCATGCCCTACTCCTCTGGCAGTCTCAGAGGGGTCATCCACAGACTTCACACCACCTTGCCACGGGGCTTCTGAAGCCACCTGGATCAGCTTGGGGACCAGTGGGCAGAGCCTCTGCCTAGGATGCTTGTCCTCAGGGTGCGTGAATCCTCTGAAGCCCCTGTCACTGCCCTCCTCCTTGTGGGCATATTTCTCACTTGGACAGGCTCTCCTGCTTCAGTTTGTCTGTGTGTTTCTGGTCCCTTCTGACCGAGCTGTCCATTGAGCTCAGGGCCTGGAGCCTCACCAAGCACCCATCCAGTCCATACCCCATCACCTTTGTGTGTTTTTGTTTCATTTTGTTTTTTGAGACTGCATCTCGCTGTGTAGCCTGGGCTGGCCCCCAGCTCATCACAATTCTCCTGCCTCAGGCACCTGTGGCCTGGGATGACAGGTGTGTGTTTCCATGCCTGGCCTATTTACTAGCTTATTTAATATTTTATTTATTTTGTGTTCATTTGTGTTTTGCCTGCGTGTATGTCAGTGTGAGGGTACCAGAGTCCCTGGAACTGGAGTTAACAGACAGTTGTGAGCTGCCATGTGGTTGCTGGGAATTGAGCCCGAGCCCTTTGCCAGAGTAGTCAGTACTCATAGTCCAGTCCCACCTGGCCTATTTGTCTTTCTTAGCAGTCCATCTATGCAATCTGGGGGAAACGTTTATTGTATTCTCTTAAAATTCCCTTCATAGTTGACAGTGATGGCGCAGGCCTTTAATCCCAGCACTCGGGAAGCAGATGCAGGCAGATCTCTGTGAGTTGCAGGTGGATGGCTGTGAGTTCTAGGCCATTCTGGTCTACCTAGCAAATTCATGGCTAACCTGCTTTTTGTTTTGTTTTTCAAGACAGGGTTTCTTTGTGTGGCTCTTGGCTGTCCTAGAACTTGCTCTGTAGACCAGGCTAGCCTTGAACTCAGCAGTGTGACTCTTTAAAAATAAATAAATAATGCATCCTCTCCATTTTCAACACCTGCCATTTTATTTATTTTTTATTTTATATTATTTATTTATTTATTTTGGTTTTTCTTTTTAAAGATTTTATTTATTTATTATGTATACAACATTCTGCTTCCATGTATATCTACACACCAGAAGAGGGCACCAGATCTTATAACGGATAATTGTGAGCCACCATGTGGTTGCTGGGAATTGAACTCAGGACCTCTGGAAGAGCAGTCAGCGCTCTTAACCACTGAGCCATCTCTCCAGCCCAATACCTGTCATTTTAACTCACAGGAAGTTGGGTTGGCATATTAGTTTAGGTTTAGCCTGAGCTGCATAGTTCTGTCTAAAGGAAAAAAGATTTTTTTTTTTTTTTTTTTTTTTTTAAGGCAGGGTTGTACTGTATAGACCAAGCTGGCCTGGATCCACAGAGATCTGCCTGCTTCTACCTCTGAGTACTGGGGTTAAAGGCGGGACCATACTTGGCTTTTTACATGTGGATAGGATTTGAACTCATGCCTTCTTTACCCATGGAGCCTTCCCCAGCTCCAGCTATCGGGTGTCGGTGTACCTGTACTATGTACTAGCCTCATCATTTGCCCTGCACACATTTGTAACTACTATGTGCTCCTGGCACAGGGTGTCTAAGCTGGTCCATCTGCAATGCTCCTGTATTGTGTATAGTGGTGCAGGTTTATGATCCCAACATTGAGACTGAGTTCAAGGCTGGCCCAGGCTTTGTGATGAGACCCTATTTGAAACAAGGAAACAACAACAAATGATGTATTTTAATTGTGTGTGCATGTGTGTGCATGTTTATGCGTGTGTTCATATGTGCGCATGTGTGTGTCTCATGTGTCTGTGCCTGTGTTTTCACTAGTGTGCCTGCCTGCAGAGTCCAGGTCCCTGATGCTGGCTGTGGGTACTGGGAGCTGAACTTGTGTTTTGCAAGAGTGGCTTGTGGTCTCGCCTAAGTATGGATCACTGAGCTGGCACCTGCTGACATAGTGTGCAGCCAGCACTACTGTCCAGCACGTACCATCTTCCCAGCCATAGCGTGTGTGTCCTCCCTGTCCTCTGGTTCCCTCACTGAGCATGATATCTCCATTTTCCCTGCTCTGGGGTGTGTGATGTAACCTTGTTCTGTTCATAGCTGTGTGGTACTCCAGTGTATAGAGGGAACATGCTGCATGTCTGATCACACTTGGTGCGTTATGGGCTGTTCCCACCTTTGGTGTGCATGTGTGTTCCTGTCTCCTGCAAAGAGCTACAGAAACCACAGTGGACAAGAGAAGAGTACAGGGAAAGGCTGCTGGCTCGGATCCAAAGGCAGCAGGGATGCCTGTAGAGAATGGAGGTGGGGCAAGCTGAGTTTCCAGCGCCTCCCCTGGGATAAGCTGTTCATTGCTGTGAGTCACAGAGGGCCAGGTGCAAGTATCCGTGTCAGGTGGCTGTGGCTATGCCCGTGCAGCTGGGTGCCTGAGTTTCTGATTTGGACTTTTGCGTGGTCCGGTGGAGGCGTCCCTGTGGGGACAGGATGCTTCCTAAACAGAAAGCAGAGGCGCAGGCAGGGAAGTTATTTCTGGCTTACCACTGAGTGGGCCTGGGGCCCTTGAGCCTCTGCTGTGATGAGCATTCAGGGTTCCCAGCTTCCACCGGGACCAGGAGGGGGTCAGGAGCTAGAAGACTGCAGGACTGTGACTGAGACCTCAGAGCCAAGACCCTGGTCTGCCCAGCTGCACACTTTCCAAGGCCCCCAGGTGGGTCCCTTCTGAATGTCTGAATACTAGGCCCCAGTGTTTGTCCCAGGTTTTCCTCAACCATCTCCACTTTGGCTTTGCAGTGATAGGCATGAAGTCTATAGGTATGCACATGCTAGATGGGTGCTGTATTGCTGAGCAATGCTCCAGCCCTCATTGGGGAGTCTAAGCAGGGGTCCCACACTATGACCATGCCCCAGCCCCTCACTGGGGGGTTTTAGGTGGAACTCCACCCTGACCATGCTCCCAGCCCCTCACTGGGGGATCCTAGGCAGGGCTCCATCTCTGAGCCACTAGTCTTTTCCCTTTTTATTTTTTCAGACAAGGTCTTACTGAGTTGCCTAGATTGCCCTAAACTCCTGTTGTGCTTTCGTTCCTGCAAGCTGAGGTACAGGCCATGTCCAGCCAGTTGTCAGCTCTTTCTCTGTATGTTTGCTCACGTTTCCCTCCTGAAGGTGCCTGTCTCCCAGCTTCCTCTTTGATTAATCTCAGCTAATTCCATTTGGGAGGGCCAGTTCCCAAGAAACGCTCTGGGTGTGCTTGGTTGCTACCTGGGGGGTGGGGTGGTCCCCAGTCTGATCCAAATCCAATGTGACAGACAGTCAGCAGTGGCCAGACTCTGGGCAGGAGGTAGCTTGGGTACTGTATGGCCAGTGGGGCCCATGTGACCCTTGAGAGGGCACACCTACAGGTGTGATAGGTCCTTGGTTCTATGGAGGGTTTCAGGTTCCTTATCCAGCTTCAGCTGTGGTTGCTAGTTCTGTCTTACTCATGGTGCATGGCCCCATCTACATGTCCAGAGGTGTCTGCTGGCGCATACGTGGGGCTGGCCCCATGGCCATTGTCTCCACTAGAACATGAGCTGAGTTCCATGCCGTCTCTGCGAGGTCTTGAACCCAGCCATCATGCTCTCCATCTTGCCCTGGCTTACCCATACTACCTCAGCTGGAGTGGTCAAGGCAGTCATGTGACCCCTTTGCTTTTCATTACTCATGCCACCACAGGTTCCTCAGGCTCTGCCCTGCCCCAGCTGTGGTCCCTGATCTAGGCTGTCCAGCCCCTGGGGTCAGATCCCCATGCCTGTCACCATGGCCCAGAGAGTTGAGGGAGGGAATGAACAGGATGAGAGGAGGTGGGGTCAAGTGAACAATGAAGGAAAGAATGAGGGAGCATGTGGGGAGGAGCGTGAGCAAGCATGCGTATAGAGGAGCTTGGCGCTGCCCTCATGCTGGCCCCTCTACAGCCTCCTCCTTCCATTTCCTTCTAGAGGGATCTGAGGCCCAGAAAGGCCTCTACCAGGGTTGCCACAAGTCTCTGCAGGAGGGTGTGACAGGGGACTCTGTCTGGCCTGGGCCAACAAGACTAACAGACAGGCACCCTCTCTTCTGGCTCAGGTTTGTGCTAGCTGTGGGCAGTGCTGTCTTTGATGCTATGTTCAATGGTGGAATGGCTACCACATCCACTGAAATTGAGTTGCCTGACGTGGAGCCCGCTGCCTTCCTGGCACTGCTCAAGTAAGTTTCCAGACCTTTCTGGCCACAGTGAGGTGCTAGAATATGGGGTAGAGTATGAAAAGCCAGAAGGCAGATTGTTGCTGTGCATCTTGGTAGAGAGTGGAACGTTTTCGAGCACACCCAGAAAAGAGAGGTCATCCTTCAGACAATTTTTCAGAATGTTTTAGTGGCTGGAGAGATGGCTCAGCACCCCTGTAACCCCGGGCAGGGGGTTGCCAGCTCCAGGGGGAGCCAATACTTCAGGGCCATACTTACATGGCATGCATAAACTCATGCAAAACTCAAATAAATAATACTTTTTAAAAATCTTTTGAAGGAAGACTTAATGTTGTTATAGTTTTGAAACAACCTGTCTCCAAGAGTGGGCAGTGTGCTGTGTGGTGTGGGCACTTATACTGTCCTGACCAGTGAGTGCCTGAGGTCAGTGTGGTTTTCTGTTATTTACCCATGATCGCCTAAGCTTGGCCACAGGGTCCTAGGTCCTGCTGTAAGTGGCACCCCAGGTGCGTGCCTAGGGTGGCCTGTGCTTGGACTTCTCATGGGTGACAGCCTGGCCTTACTGAGAACCATCCCCAGGGCAGGAGACACTGACGATGTCAGTTCTGGAAGGTTGCTGAGCAACCTTCAGATATGCAGTGTTTGGCCAGGTCTGGCGGCTGTGGGGTCACTTGGTGTTCTCACAGCCCATGTCTCCTGCTCAGGTTCCTGTATTCAGATGAAGTACAAATTGGGCCCGAGACAGTAATGACCACGCTGTACACCGCCAAGAAGTATGCAGTGCCTGCACTCGAGGCACACTGCGTGGAGTTCCTGAAGAAACACCTGCGGGCTGACAATGCCTTCATGCTTCTCACGCAGGTGGATGTGGTCGCTGAGTGTCCGGTGATGCCTGATGTGTGTGCATGTGTGACCGACCACAAGGCTGGTGCCAGGTGTCCTCAGTCACTGTCCACTTCATTTTTTGTAGGCTTTTTTGGGGGGAAGGGGCTTTTGTTTTTGGAGATGAGGTCTCACTGTGTAGCCCAGATTGTCCTGGAACTCACTCTGTAGACCAGGCTGGCCTGAATTGACAGAGATCCACCTGCTTCTGCCTCCCTATGCTGGGATTAAAGGCATGCTCCACCAACGCCTGGAATTTTTTTTTTTTTGTTGCTTTCTCCTCTGAGACAGTCTGGCTCACTAGCCAGGCTGCTGCACAATCCTGACCTTTCTGTCTCAACCTGAGGTCTGGTGTGTGCCACCACTCCTGGCTTCTCCACTATAGTTTTCATGTGTGTATTCACGTGTGTGTGCATAGTGTGCAAATGTGGGCTGCTGTGGCAAGTGCTGACCTTCCCCATCTCTGTCCAGGCTCGGCTCTTTGATGAGCCGCAGCTAGCCAGCCTGTGCCTGGAGAGCATAGACAAGAACACAGCCGACGCCATCGCCGCCGAGGGATTCACTGACATTGACCTGGGTGAGTCAGGGCCAGTAGGTCCCAGATTCGAGGACTGTGCTGGGCTTGGGTCAGGTTGGAGATCCTGATTTGAAGATGACATGGCTGGCCTGGCTGGAGCAGATACAGTGAGGCTGGGTAGTGGGGTGTGGCCTGTGACCAAGAGATTCTGGGGTCAGTGTTATCCCTGCCTAGGGAGACCGCCGTGCCTTCTATAGGGACATCTGCAGATGCCTTGGAAGGGCCCTGTGGGACCAGAGGAAATAGTTGCAGGGTGTGGGGATATACACTCCTATGATCTCAGTTCCCCCTCTGGAGGCTGGGGCAGAAGGATTGCTATGAGTTCTGGACCTGTCTAAGCTATAGAATGAGACCTTGTCTCAAAAAGAAAGTGGTCTGGGACTCAGCTCAGACTACTTCCCTAGCATTCTCCAGCCTGTCACCTCAGCATTCAAGAGGTAGAGAGAGGAGGGCCAGGAATTCAAGGCCAGCTTGGCTATATAGTGATTTCAAGGCCATTCTGGACCGTATGAGACCATGAAAGGGAGGGAGGGAAGGATAGATGGAGGAAAGTGTGTGCTTAGGGAGGGCCATTGTCAATAAAACTTTATTGATAAACATCGACCAAGGGTCACAGTTGCCAAGCCCTGGCTACAGGGTAGTTCCTAATGGGGCTGGTCTACACATAGCCCACGTGGTTACAGGGCATCAGGGCTCACAGCCTCTCTCTGCCACAGATACACTGGTGGCAGTGCTGGAGCGTGACACTCTGGGCATCCGTGAGGTTCGACTATTCAATGCTGTAGTACGCTGGTCTGAAGCTGAGTGTCAACGGCAACAGCTTCAGGTGACACCTGAGAACAAGAGGAAGGCGCTAGGGAAGGCCCTAGGTCTCATCCGGTTCCCCCTGATGACCATTGAGGAGTTTGCAGCAGGTAAAAGGCTTGCACAGCGGGCACTGCAACACCCTTCATGCCCATGTCTATCAGGCTGACTTGGGGACACACCCGAAGACCCTGGGGTTTCCATACTTGGGGTCATGTCCTATCTGCCACTCAGGATTCAGCTTTGGGCTGGGGCTCAGTCAATAACGGTGCATGGACGGGCAGGGTCACAGGCTGTATGAAGCAAGGGTGTTTGTTCCACAACAGGGCTCCCGAGGGGCCCACACAGGTGGGTGTCTGCCGGCCCAGAGTGTCAGGTAGAAGGCATTGTGGTGGATCCCAGGAACATAGGTGTCCCGGCCCGAGGGGCAGGCCCTGAGTCTGCCTTCCTTCCCTTCGTGCTGTCAGCCGCCTTCTGCCCGCAGGCCCGGCACAGTCCGGCATCCTGGCGGACCGAGAGGTGGTCAGTCTTTTCCTGCACTTTACTGTCAACCCCAAGCCTCGCGTGGAGTTCATTGACAGGCCCCGCTGCTGCCTTCGAGGCAAGGAGTGCAGCATCAACCGGTTCCAGCAGGTGGAAAGCCGCTGGGGCTACAGTGGCACCAGTGACCGAATCAGGTGGGGCCGCAGGACCCCGGGTCGGGCGGCGGCTTGGGAAGGAAGGGGCAGCAGGAACTTCTCATGGTCCTGAATGGGCAGTGTGCTCCAAGCTCTCCCATGGCCGCCCCAGTTGCTCAGCCCAGTGGGCCCAGGGGGTTGATCCATCTGCCACCTAATTCCTTCTGCAGGTTCTCCGTCAACAAGCGCATCTTTGTGGTGGGCTTTGGGCTCTATGGATCCATCCACGGGCCCACTGACTATCAAGTGAACATCCAGGTAACGGTGCCAGCCTTGCCCTGCCAGCTTTCCGGCCACGCCCATAGCTTGGCCCCTGTGCTTATCCCCACTGACACCGCACCCACTCTCCTTGAGGTCACGCCCACAGGTCCCACCCACCCACTGTCCTCAGTACCCTGCTGTAGTCCCTCGCTCAGCAGCCTTGCCCCCCCCCCCAGATCATCCACACAGACAGCAATACGGTCCTCGGCCAGAACGACACTGGTTTCAGCTGCGATGGCTCGGCCAGCACCTTCCGTGTTATGTTCAAGGAGCCAGTGGAGGTCCTGCCCAATGTGAACTACACTGCCTGCGCCACGCTCAAGGTGGGGGCCGCATGTACCCGAGGGCACTGCCCCCCCATCCCCCCTTCCCCCGCCGGCTGTGGGTGCCCCTCGTTATCTCCCCAAAGTCTGAGAGCTTCCCAGCCTCACTGCTGTGCCTCCCACTCCCCTCCAGGGCCCGGACTCTCACTATGGCACCAAAGGCTTACGCAAGGTGACTCATGAGTCGCCCACCACAGGGGCTAAGGCATGCTTTACCTTCTGTTATGCCGCCGGGAACAACAATGGCACCTCTGTGGAGGATGGGCAGATCCCGGAAGTCATCTTCTACACCTAGGACATTCTCCACCGAGGTCACCCCTTGCCAGCCACAGGCCAGCCTCCCTCCCTGCCACTTCCCTCATCATCATGGAAGGGGCTGCCTTGTGTTCACAGTGACAAGTGTGACCCCCATCCCAAGGCACTGGGGAGTTGGTCGGGCCATGGGCTGGGCCCTGTCAAGACAATCCCTCAGTCTTGGTGGGCAGAGTGGGCCTGGTCGTGTATGGACAGCTGTTGGGGTGGAGGGCAGTGGCTTGGGAGTCTGGGTTCCCATTCTGGTCCCTGCAGCTCAGGGCAGAAGGCCTGCTCAGTGCCCAGCGGTGCTACAGCAGCACTCGCGGTTCTCTTAAACTGCACACTGCAATGCATTCGAGTCCACACTTGGCTAGAGCCCATGCTCATGCCTGTCCTCCAGCCAGTGGTTGGGTTTCATGTTTCTTTGTTCTCCGTTGCTCCCTGAGGACACTGAGGCCACCTGAAGCCCTGGCCTCCTGGGCTTGTGCATGTGCAGGGCAGTGGTCAGTCCTGAGGAGCCTTGGACAGGGCTGGTGAGCCTTGCTGGAAACTCTGCCCCAGGATGGGTGCGATGTGTTAGTAAAAGGCCATCACTACCCAGCCTCTATGGGTCTGCTCCTCCCAGGTATGGCTAGCAAAGCTCAGCTCTGAGCCTGCAGTGCTGGAGCCACAGGTCAAGCCCCATCCAGATGCACTGGGCCTCCAGCTGGCCTGCTGCGGCACCCAGGGTACCACAGAACAGCCCTGTGCAAACCACAGCCCTGGTTCTCTTAAGTCCACCAGGCTCTCTGTCCTGATGCCCTAGGAGGCGCAGCCCTCTATCTGGGGCTCCCTCCTTTGTGTCTCCATACCTGTGACCTCCTACCCAGAACCCATGTCCTCCCCAAAGCCATGGGAGGTGACCCCTCCACACTGTATCCCCAAATGATTTTTTTAAATAAAGGAAACAAACCCTTGAGTGCCACGTCCTTCAAGTGATGTGGGGCTGGCAAGTGGGAACCTCGACCACCAGTGTTGTCCCCTAAGATACCTTCCCAGTGTCTCCAGAAGAGCGGAGGCAGGCGGGCAGGCTACCAGCAAGACCCAAGGCCCCGAGAAGGGAGCTGTCATCCTAGCCCCTAGGAGGCAGAGGCTGGAGGTCTGGAGTCCTGGGCTAGCCTGGGATACATGACACCCTGTTTAAAAATAAAAAAGGGGTCACTGAAGAGATGGTTCAGTGGTTAAGAGCACCTGCTGCTCTTGCAGAGGACCTGGGTTCCCAGCACCTGTGTTGGGTAGCTCACAACCACCTGTGCTGCCAGTGCAGCTGCTTCCACTGAGTCTGGGCTCTGCACTCCTGGGCAGGCAATACAAATGCATGATTTAAGATGATAAAAGTAGGCTGGGCAGTGGGGGGGGGGCGCACACCTTTAATCCTAGCACTCGGGAGGCAGAGGCAGGCGGATCTCTGAATCTGAGGCCAGCCTGGTCTACTGAGCAAGTTCCAGGACAGCCTGCAAAGCTACAGACAAACCCTGTTTGTGGGAGGGGGAATCCAAGCAAACAAACAAAAAACCAAAAAACAGTATGACTAAAAAACAGTATCACTGAAACCACCAAAGCATGAAGAGGAGAGGACAAAACAAAAGAAAGCTCTGGCAAGATGCCTTGGCTGGCAGAGGTGACACCAAGCCTGGCCATCTGAGTTTGATGTGCAGACCCCACGATGGAAGGAAAGAATAGACTTTAGAAAGGTGTCCTCTGACACCCGTGTACACCTGTGGGACATGGACAATCCCCAGCCAGCCACGCAAATACATAAGGAATCTTTTTATTTTGTTTTCTCTTGCTATGACAAAACACACAAGGCTGTGTGTATCATGAGAGCTTGTGTGCATGGTGTGTGAATGTGTGTGAGGTCAAGGTTCAACCTGGGCTGTCTCCTTCCCTTCCACTTTGAGTCAAGGTCTCTTGTTTGCCACTGTGGACAGCACACTAGCTAACCTGCAAGCTTTAGGCCCGGCTCCCGTCTGGCTTCACATGGGTTCGGGACATCTGAAGTCAAGTGTTTGGTTTAGGGTTTCGTTGCTGTGATAAACACCGTGACCAACGCATCTTGGGGAGGAAAGATTCAGTTCATTTCAGCTCACAGCTACAGTCCATCACTGAGGGAAGTCGGCAGGCGCCGGAGGCAAGGCTGATGCAAGGGCCAGGGAGAGAAAGCCTGAATGTTCTTCAAGGCTTACTGATCCTGAACCACCTGCCTGGAATGGGCTGGTCCTGCCCTCATCCATCAACTGCCCAGAGGACAATCTGGTGTGGACATCTCTCTCTCTCTCTCTCTCTCTCTCTCTCTCTCTCTCTCTCTCTCTCTCTCTCTCTCTTTGTGTGTGAACATTTTCTCAACTGAGATTGCTCTTCCCAAATGACTCTAGCTTGTGTCCATGTGACAAGCTATCTCCCCAGCCCTGGAGACTTTGCACTACTCTGGTGGCCCAGCCCAGTGCTGTCATCCACTCAGCCTCACTGAGGACACACTGGGAACTCAGGAGAGTGACAAGTGCCTCACGCAGAGGAAGGCATCAGAAGAACATTTAGTGTAGCCACTCTTTTTTTTTTCTTTCTATTTTGTTTTTCTGAGACAGGGTTTCTCTGTAGCTTTGGAGGCTGTCCTGGAACTGACCAGGCTGGTCTGGAACTCTCAGATTCATCTGCCTTGGCTTCCTGAGTGCTCAGATTAAAGGCGTGCGCCACCAATGCCCAGCTTTTTGTTTGTTTCTTAAGATTTATATTTGTGGACTGGGGAGATGGCTCAGTAATTAAGAGCACTGGCTGCTCTTCCAGAGGATGCAGGTTCAAAACCCAGCATCCAGATGGCAGCTCACACCTGTAACTCCAGTCTCAGAAGATCCAATGCCCTGTTCTGGCTTCCTGGTGCATTACATGTAAGATACCCATACACATAAAATCATTGTGTAAAAAAAGATTTATGTGGTGGCACATGCCTTTAATCCCAGCACTTGGGAGGCAGAGGCAAGAGCATCTCTGTGAGTTTGAGACCAGCCTGGTCTACAGAGCAAGTTCCAAGACAGCCTCCAAAGCTACAGAGAAAATGTCTCAGAAAACCAAATATATATATATATATATATATATATATGTGTGTGTGTGTGTGTGTGTGTGTGTGTGTGTGTGTGTGTGTGTGTGTGTGTGTGTTGTGTGCTGTGTGTGTGCTGTGTGTATATGTGTGTGCTGTGTGTGTGCTGTGTTTATTGTGTGGTGTGCTGTGTTTATTGTGTATTGTGTGTGCTGTATTGTGTGTGCTGTGTGTATTGTGTGTGTGTGTGTGCTGTGTGTATTGTGGGTATGTGTGCTGTGTGTATTGTGTGTATCGTGTGTGCTGTGTACTGTGTGTGCTGTATTGTGGGTGTGAGTGCTGTGTGGTGTCTGTGGAGGCTGGGAGCTGATGCTGGGTTCCCAGGAGCTGGTCACAAGGTTCTGAGTGAGGATTTGGGTTCTGGGTGTGGCTGCAGTTCTAGACCTCTCTGCCCTTTCTTATTTTCTTGTCTTGGTTCTTACCTTCACCCTTTTTTATTTCACACAGGGTGATGCCTGGGACCTGTCTCCAGTAATGCAAGGGCAAGGTCGCAGTAGGCATCAGGCACCTTAGCACCGCTTACATCTGCTTTCCTGGGTCCCAGTGCTGGGCCTTATGGATCTAACAGTCCCTTCCAGCCTGCAGATCTGCAACATGGTGGCTGCCTGTTCCAGCCCCTCAGGGCATGGTCCCCGACCTGAAGTGGGCTTCTGTCTGCAATGGCTGTTTGCAGCCCTGCAGGTGCTGTTCTCAGAGGGACTATTGGTCCACCCAGACCTGTCCACCTTCTTGGGGACTGCCGGGTCCCTCAGGTTTGGAACAGCAGCCTCCCCCCCCCTCAATTTACCAGCCGCTTCCATCTTTCCCAGATCAGCGAGTGCCCAGCTCCTCCAGGACTCCAGTGAGCCAGCTGGGTTCCTCCTGTCCATATGCTGTAATCTCCTATGGACTGCAAAGATCAGACTCATGCTCAGGGATGGTTTCATTTTCTTTTATTTTTTATTTTTTTTATTTTTTTAAAAAAGCCTCTAAACTCTATGGCTTCAAGGAAGCGCCGGAGAAACATAAGTTCATTTCTGTACATGTTGTAAAGCAAGAACTCGGCTCCCGAGACCACAGCCTGGCCCTCCCGTGGGGACCGCCTTTCCACTGCCCCAGGTCGGGCATTAAGGCGATTCTATCCCATGGGCCTAGCACACAGGGACACGCATGGGTCACGGGCGCCCTGGCTCTGTGGTGAGCATCCCGCGCTCCGCCCCGGCTTTGGTGCAGCACTGTGGTATGGCACAGGCCTCCCCTTTCGGTGGCCGAGGCCTGGTGGCCTTCCCATGTGACACCCATGCCCCGGGCCTGCCCCCCTCGAGAAAATGGCCTTTGGATCGAGGGGACAAGCTGGACTTTATGAGCTAACAGGGGCGCAGCGGGGACGGCGGGACGTTTCTGTCCTGGTTTTAAATAGTTAATGCTCTCAAAGGGGACGAGACAGGGGCTTAGAGATTTCCGCCAAAGTCCTGTGTGAAGGAAGTGACCCCAAGTCCTGGAAGATGGTGCCTGAAGTTGGGCCAAGGAGCCCCACGCCCCCGAGGACACTGCCAGCCTCCGGGACGCCCGCCTGGGGACCTTCCCCGTCACTTGTCACTTGTGCCGCTGCAGGGATTTTCTCTTTCTCCTCTTGAAGAAGCAGCAGCACCTGTGGGTGACACACGGAGTTGACACGGGGCATCGACATGGGGGTTAAAAGGTGACAGGGGAGTGATGACAGTGCGGAATGGTGACATGAGGAGTGGTGACAGGGTAGAAGGTGACACAGGGCAAGGATAAAGTGGGTGACAAGGGCGGTGAAGGGGTGATGGTGACCAGCATGGGCAGGCTCACTGCACGAAGAGCCTGGGCCTTACTTGGTTTCATCTGCCACCTCTACTTCTGCAGGGGCCGCAATGGGGGCGTTGGAGTGGCCAGCGGTGGGGTCATCTGTGTTCAGCTCTCCATTAGTGGAGTTCAGTGCCTGGGAGGACAGCGGGCGTCAGGCTAGCACCCCTGCTTGCTTTATGTCAGGTGTGTCACAGGTCCCATCCCCTCCAGGACTAGCGGCCCCCCTCACCTGGTTTTTGCAGTGGGGCTGGGCTTTGTCTCGATGTGGTGCCTGGGAGGGCACATCAGTGTGGACGGTGCCGATTGGAGTCGGCTGTGAGAGCAGATGTCAGGACCGGATGGAGCCGCAGGCGCCGCTGCAGCCCCAGGACAGTTCCTGACCCGAGCCCTCTGGACGATGGCCCCTCCCACTGAGGCTCGGGCCCACTGCCCCTATGGGGTGGGGTGCACCTGTACCGCTTCACCTGCGGGGATCTCCACCTGCACCCCTTCAACTAGTGGGCTTTCATTCTGGGGTACCTCTTCACTTGCACGGATACCCACTGCGTAGATGGCATCACCTATGGAGATGCCTACCTGGTGCACCCCACCTGCCGGGCTCTCCCCTTCAACACCCCACCTGCGGGGCTCTCTCCCCCTCCACACCCTCACCTGCCGGGCTCTCCCCCTCCATACCCCCACCTGCGGGGCTCCACACTTGCACCCCTCACGCAAGTTCTAACCATGGGTTCTCTCACATCACCTGCACATACCAGGGGCTTCCCGGCCCAGTCGTACTCGTAGTCGAACACATAGCCGCTGCGGTCGAAGAGGTCGGTGAAGAGCTTCCTCAGGTAGTCATAGTCTGGCTTCTCGAAGAAGTCCAGGCGCCGTACATAGCGCAAATAGGTGGCCATCTCCTCTGCAAAAAGGACCAGGGTGTGGTCACGGGACAGCAGAGAGACAGAGAGGGGAGAGAGAGAGAGAGGGGAGAGAAAGATGTGGCTACACGGCTTGGCCACGGGCTCCTCACCCGGAAAGCTCTCACACAGTGCCTCAATGGGCGTGGCGCGCTTGGTGTCACCGATCTTCTGGTAGCGCTCCTTCAGCGTGTCGGCCTGCAGGACGTGAGCTCGGTTAGGGTCAGTGCTCGCTCGCTCGCTCGCCCGCCCGCTCGCGGTCCACGCCTCGCCCCACCTACCTTGAGCCCTTGCCAAGGCAGGCTGCCGCGCAGGAAGTACATGAACATGTGGCCCAGCGCCTCCAGGTCGTCCCTGCGGCTCTGCTCTGCGGGGACAGCGCGGGCTCAGCCACCGGGTCCCCCCTTCCCCGCCCCATGTCCCCCCTCCCCCCGCCGCTCACCCTTGCCCAGGTGTGTGTTGATGCTCATGTAGCGCGCCGTGCCCGTCAGGCTCTTGTGCTCGCGGTACGGGATGTGCTTCTTGGTCTCGGGGTCGATGTACTCCTTGGCCAGCCCGAAGTCGATGATGTGGATGGCATGCTGACGTTTGCTGCCCGGCCGCCCGACCAGGAAGTTCTCGGGCTTCACATCGCGGTAGATGAGACTCTTCGTATGCACATACTCCATGCGCGTGATCTGCGCGGCCGTTTCGGGGTTCAGCGCCCGGGCCCCTCCCCACCCCGCCGCCCCCCAGGCCGCCCCCCAGGCCGCCCCCCAGGCCGCACCAGCTGGATGGCGATCATCAGCACTGTCTTCAGTGTGAAGGTGCGGTCGCACAGGTCGAACAGGTCCTCCAGGCTGGGGCCCAGCAGCTCCAGCACCATGGCATTGTACTTTCCGCACGGGCCGAAGTAGTAGACCTGAGGGACGCCCTCTGTGGAGGAAACACGTGTGCTGGACGCCTGGAACCCCTGCCCGCACCACACCCCGTGCCCGCCTCACCGGTGGACATGCCTCGCGTCCCCGCCTCACCTGCGGTGCTAAGTTGCTTGTAGAAGCGGTACTCCAGATGCAGCTGCGGGGCCCGGGACTTGATGGGCTCCTGCGGGACAGGGGACTGTTACCCGAGCCCTCCTCCTGGGCCTGGGGTGCACGGTGGGGCAGGGCAGGGCAGGGCAACACTCACCAGCTTGATAGCCACGTACTCGTTTGTATACAGGTTCTTTCCTGGGGGAGGGGTGACAGACAGAGCATCAGGATTGTGGGCTACTGAGCCCATCCCGCCCACGTTCCACGGACGCAGCAGCCTGAGGCACCCCTCCCAGCTGCCCAGGAATCTCCTTACTGTATGCAGTCATGGGGAGAGGGCTCCCTTGGGCCCCAGCAGGTCCGACAGAGCCCCTCCTCGCATTGGAGGCAGCCTCACAAAACCACACCTACTACCAAGATGGCTGCTTGAGTGGAGGTGGCGCTCAGGCCTTTGATCCCACCCCGAGGTATCCAGCAGTTCCACACAATCTGCCTCTCCTGCAGGGTTCACATCTGCCATACCCCAGCTTCCCAGTCTCCAGTTTACCTCAGCATCACTAATCACAAAGGCCACCTCCAGGGCCACATACACCCCTGTGGCTGCACCTGCCAGCCCTGAAGAGAAAACATGTTCCTGCCCCTACCATAGTGGCACAGCAAGGTCAGGCTGGGTCCAAACTGCCTTAGCAGCTGCCAGAGCCTCTGCTCCCAGTCACAGCCAGCCATCAGCTGTGACACAGCCCTCTGTCCTGATCCCCAGCCACCCAGCAGGGATGCCCACTCCCTGGCTTTTTCCTGGACCTCTCCATCACCCATGAGCTACCAAGCCCTTGCCATCAGCATGTGGCTGGTCTACTGACCCAGGCCAGCTCAGGGCCTGCCTCTAGCTGTCTCCCTTTGGCAGTGATAGCTTGGCATCTCCTGTGACCCACCAGAGCACCCCAGGTTGTGTGAGGTGCAATGCCATGGAGTTTCTTCACAGATGGTCCGAGTCTCCATCGGTCTGGTCTCCACCCCTCTACCTCACAATAGCCTTGCAGGGAGGCGGGGCCTGCTTTATGCTAGGTCAGCTGTCACTAGGGAGGGTCTGTGTAAGGGTGCCCAAGTTCCCCTGGACTGTGCCTCTACAGAACCATGGCTCTCACTTGCTGGGAAGTCGGGCTCCGCTGAGCGGATTCCAGTCTCATCAGCTGCGACTGTCAACACCTTCCCATGAGCACATGTCTCCAACTTTAACCACCTCAGGGTCACTTATCTTCTGTGGCCATTCCCCTGGGGCTTCCGCTGACCCAGCCCTGACCCTCTCTGCTGGCCCTAAGCCAAGCCCCTGGGGACCCAGGACTATGCACATGACAGGCACTAATAAAGGTCCTGGTGGATGTCAGTCCCACACAGGCTTAAGTTGTAGACACCCCAGTTATGTGGGGCGTGGACATTCTGAGCCCAGTGTGCAAGTGAGCCCTCCATCTCAGTGTGAGGCAGCACCTGGAGGCCAGCCAACAAGGAGCTAAGAGGCTCAGTGTGGAGCGCTGCTTGGCATGCAAGCTGACAACCTGAATTCAGGCTCCAACAATCCACAGTTGCCTCTGACCTCTGCAGGGATATACACAACACTTTCCCTTAAAAGTGGGAGTGGTTGGGGAGATGGATCCGGGTACAGGGCCCAGGGCTGACATCTACAAGGGGTCTCTCAGCTGTCCCTTTAACTCTACGGGGTGTAATGCCCTCTTCCAGCGTCCCTACTCATAAAGACAAACACCCATACACATAAAACAAAGTTTTTTAAATCTTAAAAAAAAAAAAAAAGTGCACCGGGCATTGGTGGTGCACGCCTTTAATCCCAGCACTCGGGAGGCAGAGACAGGTGGATCTCTGTAGACCAGCCTGGTCTACAGAGCGAGTGCCAGGATAGGCTCCAAAGCCACAGAGAAACCCTGTCTCGAAAAACAAACAAACAAAATGCATGGGGGGGGGGAGGCTAGGAGTGGTGGTACACACTTAATCCCAGGTGTTTCACTGAGATCTGGCTAGCTTGGTCTACATAGTGACCAAGTGACACACAGTGGGACCCTGTCTTAAAAAGAAAAGTGGGGGGTGGGGGCAGGAATTTGGCCCTGTAAGAGGAAGAAAGTTGCACAGACATAAGGGCTTCAATTTTCCCATTTAATGAACAATTATCTCTACAGATCCAAGGAGCTCAGTAGCCCCAGGCCAGATAAGCAGACCTCTTGGAATAAGGAAGAAGGGGCCAGGAGTAAGTCCACCCCTGAAGGAGGTGAGGGCTCAGGCAAGAGGCACCCCATTCTCACCAGGGAAGCCGTCACCTTCAAAGCCTTTTCTCACTTTGTGGGCAGGGGGAGGGAGACAATTTCTCACTTTGTAGCCCGGGGTAACCTGCAACTTAGGGAGTCTCCTGCCTCAGTATTCTCAGGGTTATATTGTTATATTAGAGCTGGGGTGGGAAGGGGGCTGGCTTACACTAAGCACACATCACCACCGAGCCACATCCTAACCTGTATTCAAGGTGTAAACAGCCAATGGGCACCTGAGCAGCCAGTAGTGAGGAGGCCGGCCCTGTACTCCAACAGAGGTCAAAGTGCACAAGCTGGTTGCATCCAGAACAGGGAACACCAACCATCCCAGAACATAAGCCCAGAATCCAACACACAAGCTCCCACACGGGGTGCAATGGAAACCATTTTGGGACTTGCTCTGCCCAAGCCCCCTATACAGATCTCTACAGGATCCCAACTGCCTGAGGACAGGAGACCTAAAGTGCTGCTGGCCACGTGCACCTGCATGCATGCGCTCATGCTTGCCCACACGTGTGGCAGTGGATTCAGGTCTGCAGTCTGATGTCTCTGCATCATGGTGGAGAAAGCATTTTCAGCTGGGCCTCGGGAGACACCTGAGGTTGCAGACTGCAGTCAGAAGGCTCAGGCTGAGGCCACAGAGAGCAGACCTGCAGGCATCCCACCAGGATGGGGTCTCAAGCTGGCCTTGCACAGCCAGTGAGTGCAAAAACCAACACTACCTTCCTACAGGAGACGGAGGGCTGAATGAGCTCATGACATAACTCATGACTGTCCCCTCAGTGTCCACCAGACTGACTTGATGGGAACTGTCACCTGGAAGGTGGGTCAGAAGTGGAGGGGTAACAGGTCTGGTAAGGCCCACACAGGCCCACTGGGTTCGAGGCCCTCAGCTATCTGCCTTTGAGGTAGGGTCCATCTGTTCCCCAGGCACTGCTTTCCAGGTGGAGGTCTAAGGACCTGCGCTGCCTGATGTGATGTGTCTAGCACAAGACTGCCCATTTTATTATGTTTTTAAAAATGTATTTATTTAATGTGCATTGGTGTTTTCCCTGCATGCATGTCTGTGTGACAATGTTAGAGGTCCCCTAAAACTGGAGTCATAGACAGTCAGGAGCTTCCATGTGGGGTGCTGGGAATTTGAATATAGGTCCTCTGGAAGAGCAGCCAGCGCTCTCACCCTCTGAGCCTGAGCCATCTCTCCAGTCCCTTCTCTTTCTTACGGAATTGGATGGGGACAAGCTCCTGCACATAGGTCTCCCACAACTCTACTCGGATGTGACACTTAGGGGGACCTTTGCAGCACTGCTGCAATCTAGAGGGGCACCCCAGGGCTCTGCACCATGCCCTGTGGACCAGGTCTGCCAGAGCCTGAATGGTGACATGAGCCACTGGAATAGGTGCTGGGCTCTGCAGTTCAGAGGCCAGGGAAGGGAAGCTATGACACCATCACTAAGCCTCTTTCTCTGCCACTGCAGGTTACCCACCACAAAGCCAGGGCCCTTCCTCCCTTCTGAGGACACTAGTAAAGGACTGGAGACAGTGTACGCAAACTCACCTAGGCGAAGCTCTCCGAAGTTCCCACAGCCTATCTTCTTACCGACTCGGAAGTTGGGGCCCACCATCAGGACCCCTGAGCTGGTCCCCGAGCCGCGGACGCCGTGGCTGCTCCGGCTGGTGCCAGTCTTGGACATTCTCCGGCCCTCCTCCAACTCCCCCTTCCCTCCTTTCTTGTCAAAATCCATAAGTTTGTGGTACCCTGGCCTCTCCACGGTGACTCTGCCGTGAGATCCGAGTGTGAAATCTGAGCTCGAGCCCAGCCTAGTACACCATTGCGCCCGGTGGCCCCTCGGCTCCTGGTTATTGACACCCGGGCACACTCGCAGGTGGGGCCTCGGTGCTCATCTTGGTGGCCTCAGGGTCGCTTGCAGGGAGAGAAGACATTCTACCAATAGGTCCCACCGCCTTAAATCTCGTGGTGCCCAGCTGTGAAGAAACAGAGGCACAGGTTAGCAGACAGAGTGGCTGATATGGTCCTAGCTGGGCTGCTCCACAAAGACCTTTGAAGGTGTGAACAAGAGCTCTCCTGGGAGGGAGGGACATCTGTCTCTGAGGGAAACACACATGCCCTGCTGACCCTGATAGAGGTCAGAGATCACAGCAAAGGTTACTGTGGTGTGACCAGGGAGAGGCTGACAGAGTTAGAGACTGGTGTAGTCATGTGCCCTACTTGCCACAATGACTGTGCCATCAAGCGGCACAAGCCCCTTGGGAATCTAAAGCAAGAAAGGAAAGCCAGATCCAGGATAAGAGGTGACCCACTGCTAGGTGATGGTGGCGCATGCCTTTAATCCCAGCACTGGGGAAGCAGAGGTAGGTGGATCTCGGTGAGTCCAAGGCCAGTCTGGTCTACAAAGCAAGTTCCAGGACAGCCTCCAAAGCTACAAAGAAACCCTTTCCCGAAAAAAACAAACAGGTGACCCACAGGCCAGAAGACAACAGGGGCTGCCAGGACAAGGAAAGTGACAGATGGCAGAGCAGATGGTGTCCATATAGTCAGGAGCCACACTGGACCTAAGAGGGTAGGTGAAGGGACTCCAACCATGCAGGCAGCCATGGCAGCAAGACACAGCATGCAGGGCTGGCTGAACAGGGAGAGCATGGTAGGGCCCTGGGTGCCCACCCCTGCACCCACAGTCACAGCCCCAAAGCTGTGGCTGTCTTTCCAGGTTGCCAGGCCATCCACATAGGCCGGCTCGGCCAGCTTCTGGAAGTGCCCAAGAACAGGCACTCACTCCTGGGTCACAGAAGTCAGGACAGAGATGGTGATGATGAACAGGGGAGGCTTGGAGCACACACAGCCCAGCCTGACTGGAGCCTACCTCTAGGCTATGCCAAACCTCTGCAGGCACAAGGGGTTACGACAAGGGGGGTTCCTACCTCTAGGCTATGCCAAACCTCTGCAGGCACAAGGGGTTACGACAAGGGGGGGTAGGGGTAGGCACTGTGGCACCTGCTACAGCTGGGATCATTTCTGGCCCATGACCAGGACAGTGAAAGTGTCACACAGTGCAGGGTCTCATGAAAGCTAGGCCAAGAACACAGCCCCAATGGAAGTCATGGTAGGCTTCTCACACCTAGATTCTACGACCTGCAGGAACGCAGAATGTCTGGATGCAACTTCTTCCCACCTGTCTGACCCTTACAGAACTGCTGTGACCTCACTGTCCACCTGTATACACTTGGGCTCTTATCTGCATTCTGGTGTCACCTGTGGGTAAGGCACAGTGTCTGTGTGCCCATGTGTGACCACTGTTTTCAGTGAGGGTTTTTCTCTGAACAGGTCTCAGGAGTCCTACTGTCTGCACCTCGCTGGGTAGCCCAGGCTGCCCTCAATCTCATAGACCTGCCAGCCTCTGCCTCCTTAGTGCTGGAATTGGAGATGTGGCTGCCACACTTGCTTCTTACGTTGAATGCTGGGTTACACCCAGATCTCCACACTTTCAAGACAAGCACTTTACCAATGAAGCCATCTGCCCAGGCCTTGGGTTTTGTTTTTGAGACAGGGTTCTCCTGCCTTAGACTTTCAGCTGAGTTCACAAGTGTATGCTACCACAGCCAGCCATGCAAGGGCATTCTCACTCACCAGGCCATGTGTGTTCTTGGGGGCACATTTGGAGAGGCTGCCAGCCTGCTTCCCAGCTCAGCCCCCTAGCATCCCATCTCCAGGCAATGATTCACAGGTTTGCTTGCCGAGTCCTATTTCTACACTGTTCTGCTGGGTAGTGCTTAGGAGCCAGCCACTAATGCAGCGAGGTACAGAGACCACACCAGCATCCTGTACACTCACTGACAGTGTCCCACGCCATGGCTCTCCTCACTGGGGGCATAAGGGAACCCTGGGCAGTCAGTCTGGCTCCCCAGTGGAAATGTCCAATCTCCCTCTTGGGTATGCAACAGGGACCTCTCCTCAAGATAAAGGGGACCACTGAAAAAACAGGAGTGGGGGGCCCCTCCTAGCTCAGATTCACACTGTGGGGTCCCACAGGGCTGGAGCCCAGATCCCCAAAATACTCCTACAGTGGCTCACAGCAGCCCACATAGGTCACCACAATGTGGACAGCTACACCACAGGCCACCAAGGACCTGCACCCCACCTAGGACACCCACAAAAGCTCAGCACCCTGGAGGAGAAGCTCTTGGAGGCTTTGCAGAAGGCTCAACAGGCTGGGCCCCTTTGCAGAAGGCTCAACAGGCTGGGCCCCTCCTGTCCCCCTCTCCTTACTGGGCGGTGAATTAACAGCAGCACAGCGGGGAGGCATTGGAAGGAGTGCCCACAAGAATAGCACCGTAAGGTACCAGCACCATGGGCCTCAAAGATGGTGAGGGGAAGGTGTGGCTAAGGATCACTCCAGGACCCATGTACCTTCAGGGGCAGGGGCAGGGGCAGGGGCAGGGGCAGGGGCAGGGGCAGGGGCAGGAGATTGGCAGAGACTGTCCCAGGGCCAGATGAGCCTGGTGAAGATTCTGCACACAAAGCAAGTATCTACTTTTCACTCTCGCCCAGCAAGGGCCACACCTAGGCAATTCCATCCAGAGGCTGTGTCCACACCTACGGTCACCATGAAGTCCATGGCTACTTCATTGGTGGGATTTCCTTCCCATTAGGAAGCATTTATAGGGCTGACAGTGGCTCAGTGGGCAGAGTGCTCACCTAGCATGCAGGAAGCTGTGGGGCCGTCCCTAAAACAAACCAGATATGAAGGTGCATGCCCTCACCTCAATGTGCAGGAGGGTTAGGAGTTCAAGGCCAGTCTGGGCTACATGAGACCCTGTTCTCAAAAACATCAGTCAACAAATGGGCAAGGGTGCCTGATGCTGAGGCTAATGACCCTGGGATCCCTGGGGAAGGACATTAACACATGGGATAGCATGTACACACTCCTCCTATAAACACATGCTAAGGACATACAATAAAAATGTAAAAAACAGCACACAAATAGAGAGGGATGGTCCAGTGACAAAGTCCAGGGCTCTACCTGTGATGCACTCACACCAGGAAGGGGTATTTAGAAAGGGTCACATGGCTACAGAGAGCCAGCTCTTCCCAGCACTTGTCCTGTTACAGACCTCCACATTCCACAAGTCCCCAGACAGGACATCCCTGACAGCTGTGAGATCAGCCTGGGGAGTCAGGTGTCCCCAAGTGTACCTCCTCTGCAATTAACAAGAGGTGGCGGCCATGTGACCCAGTTGGGGAGGCTGGTGTGCTCTCTCCACCCTGCTGTCCTTTCCTGCAGAGGTTAGGTTAAGTCCCACAATGGGGCTCATCTGTGTGGGAGGGCTGCATGCCTGGAGCAGGCAACAGTGAGCAGGGGAAGTGACATCAGGGGAACCTAGAGGATGGACACTTGGCTATGACAAATGCAAGGACTCTGAGGAGACAGGGACAGGCTGCTGTGTCTTCCTCAGCATGGTCGGACCGCTGCAAACTTGTGACCCCTCATGAGGCCCCTAAGCGCAATGTGGAGCCCTGGCCCCGTAGCCCATCTACAGTGTGTGGAGGGAAAAGACCCAGGTGGCACACAGCAACTGCCACAGGCAGCAGCAACAAGCAGCATATGGTCTGTTCTGGAGGCTCAGTCCTGCTAGGATGTGCAGAGGGGATGGCGTATCTGCACAGCTGGGCAGGAGCGATGGCAAGGGAGGGGACAGAAGCAGCCTGTCTAGGACACCAACCACTGGCAGGCTCAAAGCAGGCAGGCTAAGGAGGAAGCAGGCCCCACTACGATGCTGTGCCCTGATCTATGGCACTCCTGGACCAGTGAGTATGCTGCCCACATCCTGAGTGGACTTGGCAGCAATGTGACACTAGAGAGTCACCTGTCCATCTGCTGTCCCTATGCATCCTAGAGTTCAGCTGGGGACACAACTGCCACCGCCTTTCTTATGTCAGTGCCACTGGGCCCGGGGAGGTGGACAAGTCCTGGAGGCCCTGAAAGCTGGCATGAGATGGGGCCACACTGCAGGGATGGTGGGGGTGACCTGAGGACATTACCGCCCCACGGCACGGACCAATCCCCCACTACCCCTCACTCACAAGAAGAGCTACACAGACGTGGGCTATGTGGCAGTCTGTGGTGTCCAAGAGAGTGAGGAAACCACCAGATGGCTGTGTGTGAAACATACAACCTTGGTGACAAGCAGCTGTGGTGTCTCAGGCACACCTGAGTATGTGTAGTGACCTGGGGAAATGCCACTAGTCCTGGCCCTGGCTGAAGCTTGCAGCTAAAAATAAGACTACTTGGAAGGCAGGCAGGCCTTCCTGGCCCTAAATAAACCCTCCTTGGCCTGACCCACAAGGCCCAGAGCCCAGGCTGTCCCCAGGGTGAGTCCAGGCCCAGGGGAAATGCTGGTCTGGCCTGGGCAAGGATAGGCCGAGGAGCCAGCTATAGGGTGCTCACTTAGGGAGCTGGCTGACAGCAGGCTGGACTCCCACCAGACACCCCTCCTTGCAAGGCCCCAGCACGCACCTGCCCTGTTCTTTTTGGGGTCCCCCATCTTGCTGGGGCCCTGGCTGCTCCCTGCTGAAGGCCCCCAAGCTCCTTCTCCACATCTCCACTCAGTGATGTCACAGTCCCTGGCTGACGTCACTGGCAGTTCCCAGGCTAGACCTGGTACCCCCTTGAGAAGACAAGCAAGGATAATACCCACCATGGGAGCCCTGCAGTGGGTGGGGATCTGGCTGTAGCCCCAGAGCTACTACTCCTGAGTGACTGCCCAACATGGACTTTTTCTTATCTATTGAAGACCCAGGCTGTGCCACACCAGGACTCCCCTCAGCACTAAGAGTCCTGGAAGACCACTGGAGAAACTTGGGGTTCAAACCAAGATAGGAACGGAGCCTGACCAGCAAGGGCTGTTGCCATCTGTCCAGTGGGCTACACATAAAGTTGATGATCAAAAGAGGTACATGCCTGCCCCATAAGGCTAATGGCAATGGGTGTGGGGGTGGCTTGGAACTCCTACAAAGGCCCACACAAAGGCCAGGAGACTTTCTTAGTACCTTATCTTTGGAGAAAGGCACCTCAGATGTCACCATAACTTACTTGCTCCTGGTCATGCGTCACTGCCTCCAAAGGTGCAGGGGATGGCTGGGGATGGGTGGGTGGGTGAGCACTGCAGTAGTGGGAGCACGTCTATGTAGCAGTGAGGCTGGGCTCTGCTGGGTATGGATGCACAGCCATGGTTAGTGTTGGGGGCTCACCAACAGCTGGGCTGACAAGCCCCAGAAAAGAGCTGAGACTCTGGATCACAGCAATGGGAAGACCTCTGTGTGTGCCAGTGAGGGTCTAGGACCATCTGGGGGACCCATCAACAGACTTCAGAACAGATGGCCAACCCCAGCCTCAGCCACATGAGCCGCAGTGTCCATAGCGCTCAAACACTACACCTGGGCCTAGCGCTGGATACAGGACAGCACACAGACCTATGGGATGCTGAAGCCCAGAAGCCTGACACCAGGCGCACACAGGAGGGAAGATGGGTGCTGATGGGCTGGACAACTAGTGTGCACGCCACACAGCAGAGCCACTATGTGCCTCTGACACCCAAACATCTCTACAGCATGAACTACAGAGCAGGCTGGAGACTAAGACGGGCAGGGAGGACTCGGCCTCCTCCCCTAGTCACCAGCCAGAACAGAGTGCCCTCCACTAGAGAGCAGATGGCATCAGTTTTTGAGACAGAGGATCTTGTACCCTCTGCAATCCTGTGGGCCGCCATGAAGGTTGGCGACCCAGGTTTTAAGGAGGGCAACTCTGCTCTTAGAACATGGGCCGTGGAGTAACCATTACCAGTAGGGGAGCCCCAGCATGAAGTGAGTAGAGGCCATGGGCACTGCTCAGCACCCACACCTGTGGAAATTCATGAAGCTGGCATCACCGCGCACAAGTAAAAGGACATGGCCAGGTACCGAGTCTGCACACAGGCACTGATCATGGTCTACTGCAGTGGCGCCATCTGCCTTCCTATGCTTTCCACAGTATGTGTGATAACGTGGACAGGAGCACCACTTAGAGCAAAATGATTGTGTAGACCACCAGCTCCAGTGGGCTCAGCCCAGTCCCACATAACAAAGGACAACTCAGGAGATCCTGGGAATTCTGTGTCACCAGGAATGGTCCCAAAAACGCTAATGGGTGATTCTCAAGGATGGTCTTGAGCTTGCAGCAATCCTGCCTCCATCCTCCCGGACTGCATTTACAGGCCCAGGGCCAGGGTGGACTGTGCTATGTGCATGTGTGAGTGTCTTCCTGGATAGATAACTCGCTATCTACCTTATGTTGAGGCTGTATCTGTCACCTGAACCCACAGCCAGCTCAGTGTGAGTACTTGGCCCCTCTCCCCGGCCCTGGAACCAGGTGGCCACTATGCTCCACTCAGCATCTAAATGAGTGCTGGGGACCTGAGCTTGGCCAATGCTTCACCCAGCACTTTTACCCAAGCTGGCTTTGATCCTCCTACCTCACTGTCCTAAGTGTGGGGAAGACAGCTGTGAGCCCAAAATTGGAAGAGACCACAAACCTTAATTCTTAGGGGATAGTTGTCCAGGAGGCACCTCAGATAGCATGTGGAGGGCCCAGTACCAGGTGAAGCACAGGCTCACCGCACACAGCCACCCACCGTGAAGGGGCAGTCTGCCCGGGTAGCCCTGCCCAGGCCATGACTCTTCTGGAGGTTCCAGTTAACAGCTAAGGGCAGAATGCAGATTTCCCAGGAGCCCACAGGGGTGTGCCCCCACAGGAAGCACAAGCCACAGACACAGTGAACAGGAGATAACAGGCCAGCACCTGGGGCTACAAGCCACTTGCCAGCTCTGTGGGACCCAACCACCCAGATCCCAGCCTGCCCTGTTGTCCCGTTTCCCATCCCTGACCCCCAACCTGAAGACTCTTACAGGCCTAAGCCTGAGGTAGGGGTCCCTTCAGCTGCCCCAGAGGTGCCCCCAATCTTTCCCACTGTAACCCCAGGAGAACATGCACAGAGCAAAATCCTATAAACCAATGGCTCAAGGCCATTCTCAGCCACCGAGGACAGGCCTAGGCTACCTGGGCTACTGCCTCAAAAACCTATACAGCAGGGGTCAATGTCCATTTCGTTGGGTGTTGTGCCACAAACCTATGTCCCAGCATTCAGGAAGTGGGGAGGCAAGAGTTTATGGCCAGCCTTGGCTACAGAGTGGCGACCCTATCTCAAAAGGGGGGGGGGGCTGATAAGATGTCTCAGTGTGTAAAGAGGTTGGTGGGAGCCTGACATCCTGAGCTTGATCTCTGGAAACTGTATCAATGTGGAAGCAGACCAGCCTGGTCTACATAGCAAACTCCAAGACAGCCAGGGAAAACTAAAAGTTCTAGAAGAGAACTAACTCCAAGGTGCCACCTGACCTCCATATGTACACAATGGCATGTGCCACCCACTCACATGTACACACGTGAAATACAATACTTCGAGAATATAGAAGGATCCAGGCATGGTGACCCTGACACTAAATCTAAAATTAAAAAAAACAAAAACAAAACAAAAACAAAAAAACTTAGGAGGTAGAGGCAGAAGGATCTCAGTGAGTTTGAGGCCAGCCTGTCTACAAAAGTGAGTTCCAGCACAGCCAGGACTGTTACACAGAGAAACTCTGTCTCGAACTCGGCCCCCTCCAAAAAGCAAGATGGGGGTTTCTTCCCCCTTGGGTCCAGCCAGGTGTGGCATGCCCTCGGGGTCTCTAGGGAGTCAGTGGCCTCAGGCACAGCCAGACCAAGTGCCCTATTGTCCCCTAGATTGTGTCCTGCTGCTGGGACAACCTTGTCCCTGGCTTTGACTGAAGACTTGTGAGGCTGCATGCTGCCACTAGATCCTGACCTGTGTCAGAGAGCTCCAAAAGATCTGCCATTTAACAGGATGTGACCTCAGTCTGTCTCAGCCTCATGGCGCTGAGCTGTCCCGAGGGGCAGGGCTGTGGGCAGGAGGCTAGCTCAGAGGAAACACTGTGGAGGATTCATTGGGGACAGCTGACATGGACATGGGGCCAGAGAGGGGACATGTGGCTCCCAGGCTCAACTTTTTGTCTTTGTTTCTCTGTAGCTTTGAAGCTGTCCTGGAATTGGCTCTGTAGACCAGGCTGGTGTCGAACACAACAGAGATCCATTACCTCTGCCTCCCAAGTGCTAGGAATAAAGGCACACGACACCACCACCCTGCTGTTTTTTGAGACAGGGTTTCTCTATGTAGTCTTGGCTGTCCTGGAACCCACTCTGTAGACCAGACTGGCCTCCAACTCACAGAGATGCTCCAGGCTTGGCTTTTTGACTGCTATGCGTTCTGGGTGACTCACCACACCTTGAGGTCAAGCCCCCGTTTTGTGCCTCCAGAGTGACTTACACCTCCTTGGGACCAGGATGGGGACAACCTTGACTCATCGAGGTCTGAGCAGTCCCCACACAGGTGCTGCTGCCCAGCCTTTGGAAGTTGCAGAGGTCACAGGGAGTGGATAGGATACCAAAGGCACAGGTGTGTCCTTCCAACCCATGGGGCCATGCAAGACAGGGGCTTCCTCAGAGCACAGCCCTCCTGGATTCATCCCGCATCTCCTCTGCCCCTGGGGTCACTAACACCAGGCTGTTACACACCCGACCCTCCTACACCAAGCAGACCGTCTCCTCTATAAAAGAGGCTATGACCACCTCCTGGATATCATACCACACAAGCCCCACAGAACCCAGATTTGGGGTCCTCGCAGCCCATCAATTCTCAGCTGAGTGTGGAGAGCTGGATGCTGAGGACTGTGCCAGCGACCAGCAGGCTCTCAGAAAGAGACTGCCTGTGGCACTGACTGGCAAGCTGATGCCTAGACTACAAGGACAAGGTCTGGGTCCAGCAAGAGCATGACTACTAAGCCAGCGGACATCAGATGTGCAGGCAAACCTTGCTGAAGCCCCAGCCACTTCCTGCCATTACCCAGCTACAAGACTATGGGCTAGGGCCTCCTTCAAGTGGCCCCAACTGTCCCCCAGATAACAATAAAGCCATCGACCTGTCCCATACCATCTAGACACCAAAGGCCACACTGCATGGCACTCAGGCACAACAGGACTCCACAGCCCTGCTTTTCCTCCCCACCTGGTCCCCACTCTAAGGGCTGCACCTCCATGTCTCCAGCCCCTTGCAGAAAGGATGCTGGCTGCTGCTTGTGGAAGTCACATACAGAATCACCACCACCTATTCCACAGCCAGCTCTTGTCCTGCCTGGCGTGTGGGTTCACATCCCAGGGCCTACGTCTTGGACGAGCATCCCTCATTCCTAAGCTCCCCAGAACACAGTGGTCCCCTGCGTTTATCTGGTATGCCACATGCCTGTCCCAATTCACAAACTGGCACCCTGGCTTCCCCAGAGCTGGGATGGGAATGTTGAAGAGGCTCCATCACCAAGAACCTCACCTACTTCCTTCTGCAAGAGGTGATTACTATACAATTAGAGAGAAGTCACAAATAATTCAAAGAAGTCCACACTGGGTTTCACACTGTGGACAGCATGGGCAGCCTGGTCTCTGGGACATGCTTGGAGCCCAAGGACCATCCCAAGGTAAAATCACAGCAGACAAAAGGCCACCTCTCCTTTCAGTAGGTCCAGCGACACAAAGGCACATCAGAGCAGTGCTGCAGGCAAACCTGTGCACAGACTCTGAATCTCATGCCACGCCACTTGCCAGTTGGCTTCAGAATCCCTAGATCTGGCCCTCCCCAGGGGTTCCCCCCCCTCTGGGTTAGTCCCTCGGGTTTCTTTCCTGCTGGCTCCCAGGAAAGCTCAGCCTTAGTGGGGAGGGTGGGGACTGAACAGAGTTCGTCCAGGCCCTGGAGACCCATGGTAGGCATTGCATGTCTGTCATCTCCTGGGAAACCCACCATCCAGCACCATACAACCGCACACCTCCCTCTTACAAACCCGCATGCAACATCCTTCCCTACACCAGAGCAAAGCCCCCAGCGCACACAAGGAGCCCAAACTGTGTCCACCCCCACACCTCCTGCCTGGTCAGCACTGTCCCAATGGGCATCTGGGTTTCTCCTATACCAACAAGGCTTTTGTGTCTTCCACCCACCAGCTCCCAGAGTCCCCAAGCCACAGGCACCAACTGCAGCTCCTGGAGGAAGACCCCATCAGCCTCCAGAGCCCTGAGGCACAGGCTGGGTGAGCAGACTGCAGCTCAGAAAGGACAGACAAGTCTCCCTGCCTCCACCTACACACCAACCCCCAGGCTGCTTCCTGCAAACTGCCATCCGGAAGGCCACCAAGATGAAAACCAGCTGCCACAACCTAGAAGCTGGTTCTGGCCCAGGTTGCACAGTAAATCCCCCCCCCCCTTGCAGGCATCCTCTCTGTTCCCATCTCCTTCTGAGAAAGTTGGGGCAAAGAGGGACAGGCAGGGGATCCAGCAGCCTGCTCAGACATCTCACCCCTCCCTCTTTGATCCGTGTGTTTCCGGAAAACAAAGCGGTGGCCAGAGCGGAAGGGGGAGGGCGCAGGCAGCTGAGCGCAGAGTTCCCAAGCAGCTCCCTGCAACAGGTTCCCCCTCCACCTAAACAGGACCCTGTGTCCCTGTCCCCAACCCCCCCCCCCCAGCTATTCTCTCCACACAAACCATCAGGACCACAAGGGCTAGGAGAGTGGCGGGACAAGGAGCCAGGCCCAGAAGGCAGGAGGACCGGAGATCAGGTGGAAAGGTCTGGGAACAAGAAAGGGACATTGGGGGACACGGAGAAAACGTGGGGTTTGCAGATGGTCTGAGCACCTGGGAGAAGACACAGGAAATTGGGCGTCAGAGCGCGGGAACAGGGGTGAGGTCAGAGTGTAGGGGACACTGAAGCAGAATGGGGGAGTCCCGGGAAGAGGTTGACCGGAAGTGGGGGCGCCTGGGTGTCGCAGGTGAGTTCAACACCTGGGAAACAGTAGACATGGGAACTCAGGGATCAGAGAGACAGATCAAAGGGGGAGTCAGAGAGGGATACTGAGGCAGGGTGGCCGGAAGTTGGGGTCGCGAGGTGCACAGCACCAGTCGGGAACCGCAGGGTGGGGACGATGGCCCCGGTGAGGAGATGAGGTCATCTGGGGTCAGTGAGGGTCACAGAGTCGCGGCGCCGCGGGGGTGGGGCGCGGCCGGCCGTGCGCGCGCAACGTTACCTGCGCCCCGCCTGGGGCCCGCGGGCGGCGGCGGCCGAGCTCAGCAGCGCGGCGTCCCCCGCTCCGGGCCCCGCGCACGTTCGCGCTCCGGCTCGGGCCCCCGATCCGGCTCCCGCGCAGCCGGGGCCGGCCTCGGCATGTTCGGCGGAGAGGGCCGGGCTCCGCCGCTCCGCCGCGCCCGCTCCGCGGAGCCCCCGCGCGCCTTACGCCGCCAGCGTCGGCCAGCGGGGGGCGGCGGCTGCGCGCTACTGCGCAGGCGCGACCGAGCTGCAGGAGGCGTGCGCGTTGCTTACGTCATAGCGCGGGGCGTGGTCTTCCGGAAGGGGCGTCGCTTAACGGTAGCGCGGGGCGTGGCCTTGGGGCACGGAACGTGTCTTTAGGACAATGTGGGCAGAGTCTCTGACGAGTACGCGGAGCTTTACGGCGACCGGGTTGCGGCTTGACGGCAGGCGCGAAGCTTTACGACACTTCGGGGGCGTGGCTTGAAGGTGAGCGCGGAACTTTAACCACAAGGTAGGGGAGGGGCTTTGCGGTGGGGGAGTGGTCTGTTGGTAGGGCGGAGCTTTACCATGACGCGGGGGCGGGCCGAGTGGCGGACGCGCCGCTTTGCGACGGCTCTTGTGGGTAAGGGGCGGTTCCTCACTACGGCTACCGCGCTTTGCGTACTCCGGAGCGTACCTGCGCTGTGAATAGTACCATCAGCAGCCCCACCCTTGTGGGGGCGGGGCTTACGGAATCCGCCGGGCCTCGCCTTTCGTTGCCATAGAGACGCGTGGCGGTTCCAGCAGCGCCAACTCGTGTCTGTGACGTCATTGTCTCACCACCTAACGTCACGGTGGGCGGTATCTAGGGGCGGGGTTTTCCTGGTCGTGGCGCTGGACCCGGAAGTTACTTCCATAAAAGAAAATAGTATTCTAAAATTAATGCTCC
This sequence comes from Cricetulus griseus, assembly GCF_003668045.3. Taxonomy (NCBI): domain Eukaryota; kingdom Metazoa; phylum Chordata; class Mammalia; order Rodentia; family Cricetidae; genus Cricetulus; species Cricetulus griseus. Next base: position 101,403,538 of record NC_048598.1, on the reverse strand, counting down.
GCACCGCAGAAAATTGTTTATTTAGCTACCGGCAAATGATCAGAGTAAGGGCTGTTTGTCTCAATCGTTTTTTTTTATTTTGGTTTTCAAGAGAGAATCTCTCTGTAACCCTGGCTGTCCTGGAACTCGCTTTGTAGACCAGGGTGGCTTTGAACTCACAGACATCCGCCTGCCTCTGCTGGGATTAAAGACGTGCGCCACCACGCCCGGCTCGGTGTTAGTTCTTAAAATTTTTGATTTTTGAGTTTATTTGTTTATTTATTTTTGAGACTCGCTATGTAGCTCAGACTGTTACCCTTACTCTTAGGGAATCCTTCCTGTCTCAGCCTCCAGCTGCTAGGATGGCAGGCAAGGCCTTGGTTTTTCTCCTCGTTCTTTCTCATGACAGACATCCCCAAGTGCCTGAGCCTCTGGGGTCCCAGTCCTGCAGCAGGTCATCTGGGGCCCGCCGGCAGGAGGCTCTGCTCCCAGCTGCCAGTCCGTCGGTGCAGCTGTCAAAGTGCTTGTTCATGCATTGCTGTGTCTCTCCCTCTGCGCGTAAGCCCGGAGGCGCTGCAGAGCAGGGGCCCTGCCTGGAAGGAGGCGGCTCCCATGAACCCTGCTGCTTCCCTGGTGGAGATACATCTGGACACAAATCATCAGAGAGCCTCCGAGGCTAACGCGGTGGGTGGACTGCCCAGGAAGTCCTCAGTCCTGGGGGAGGGCATCCAAGTTTCAGATGACACCACCGATGGTAAAGTGCTGAGGGTGATTACTTTTACCAGATGGCCGCTGGTGAGGCCAGATGCTGGGAGCCCTGATCCCAGTCTCTTTTTCACGACTGTATGCTGCTTCCCTCTTAGAAGAAAAAACAAGAAGTGAGGATGACTTCATTCTGGCTGCAGTACGAGTCTCTCCTGAGCTGTGGTGTGATGAACCATATCTCTACCCTCAGTGTTCTTCTGGGAGCCTGTGCACACAGTAGGTGTTAGGATAAAGCACAAGGGGAACCTTGGCGGATTCCGTGGCTGGCAAGGGTGACCAAGGCGGAGGTACAAACACACCAGGCAGACAGAGCTTAAGTGAGAAGTTTTATTAGAAAGGGGAGAGAGGGGTTAGGAAGAGAAAAGAGGTAGAGACACAGAGTCACAGAGGACAGAAGAGAAGAGGGAGACTGCCCCAGGTAGAATAGTGGGAAAGAGAACATAATGAGGGGGTCTGTCTTTTTTTTTTTAAAGATTTTATTTATTATGCATACAACATTCTGCTTCCATGTATATCTGCACACCAGAAGAGGGCACCAGATCCCATTACAGATGGTTGTGAGCCACCATGTGGTTGCTGGGAATTGAACTCAGGACCTCTGGAAGAACAGTCAGTGCTCTTAACCTCTGAGCCATTTCTCCAGCGGGTGGGGGGTGGGGGGTGGGGGTGTCTGTCTTTTAAAGGGTCTTTTACACTGGCATGCTGACCAGGGTACTGCCTGAGTGCATTCTGCCAGGTGATAGGCATAATGCCTGAATCTTTACATTCTCAACTTTATTATTAAAAACTGAGGAGTTAGGCTTGGCAGGTTAGGGACTAAGGACATGGAGTTCTCAAGACGAATTCCTGCTGACATGGGCAGTGTCCACCATCTTTGGGGGGACCTGAGAAGGTTGGGGTACTGCCATATCCTGGGGTAGCTGCTTGTAACATCAAAGTCCAGGCTGTATGGAACTCTGGCACCTCTTAGACCTGGCAATATGTTGGCAGAGCACAGGACAAGGTTAAGTTTAGGAAAAATTTTTTTCTTAGGTCCTGGTACTTGAGGGGAGGAGGATCGTAAAATGAGGGACGGGCTCCTGAAGGAGTCCCAATATGAGGGAAGGGAGTCTCAGGACCAGAGAAAGGTTGTTGAATGATATTTATCTGGAGTGAATCTGATCTGTTTGGGTGGGTCCAATTCGGCTCCCTGGAACATACAAGAATCCTTTGAGTTTCTGAAAACATAAATTTTAGACACGTTAGGATTTCCATTGTTACTGATCTGTACTGAAATTTGCATTGTAGAATTGCCAGTGTATTCAAGTCAGAAATGATTTGGCTGAAAGCATTAACACTTAAAACTGACAGATTTTTTTTTTTTTTTTGGTTTTTTTCGAGACAGGGTTTCTCTGTGGCTTTGGAGACTGTCCTGGAACTAGCTCTTGTAGACCAGGCTGTTCTCGAACTCACAGAGATCCGCCTGCCTCTGCCTCCCGAGTGCTGGGATTAAAGGCGTGCGCTACCAACGCCCGGCAAAACTGACAGATTCTTTAGCACAATGAAAAGCACCTCAATTTTGACCTTGCAGTTATCGTATAGTGGAATAGTTTAGTGTTTTGTCAGAGTTGGACTAGTAGCTTATCAGAACTTTATTAATCAATGTTAAGACTATGAACAGTAGCATAACAAGAGAGAGAAAAATCTGGAACATGTTTCATTCTTTTGAAAGTTTCAAGTCACTTTTTTAAATCATCACTTAATCCTTTTTATCCTCAGACCTTCATAACTTGCATTCATATATCTTATGTTACCATCTTAGACCTTCATAACTGGCATTTATCCACAGACCTTCATATATCTTACACTTTCTTATCTTCACATAGATAAACCCTAAAAACACCTGTTCCTGAAATCTGTTTTGTGACAGTTGTTGCTTTGGTTGTTGCTTTAAGCTGGCAAAGCTACAAGTGGTCAAAAGCGTCAGAGTTTTTTTGGGGGGGGGGCAGTGTTGAGACAGGGTTTCTCTGTGGCTTTGCAGGCTGTCCTGGAACTAGCTCTTGTAGACCAGGCTGGTCTCCAACTCACAGAGATCCACCTGCCTCTGCCTCCCAAGTGCTGGGATTAAAGGCAAGCGCCACCACCGCCTGGCTGCATCAGAGTTCTTGAGAAGGATAAAATCCTACCTGAGTTAATGATTAGAGAATGACAGAGACTTGCTAGCTGGCCGTCATAGACAACCATCCCCAGAGTCCTCCAAAGTTGTTGAGGGCAGAGGCTTTAAGGACACGTGCCTTCTGCTGATAGTGTGAGACATGTGGATTTGGAACTGTAGGAAGACTTGCCTACCGTTGGCCCAGGCATCATGGAGAGAGTCATTTCCACTGTCCTCTTCTCCACAGTCGGAAGTGCCTTGAGCAGCCCAGGTCACCTGATTGATGCTGGGGAGACCCTTTGATGTTCTCATAGGGACACTGAGAGGTAGAGAAAGACAATGCACTCACTGACCACTGTGCTGCCACCCTGTTCCCATGCTGCTAACCTCCCAATGTCCGCATCTCACATCAGTTTCAGTGCTGCACGGGGGTGGGTGGGGTGTATGGTTCTGAACTCAGGTTGAGTGGGGAAGGAAAGAGATGGGGTGAAGTCGCAGTTCTTTCTCCTGCAAGGGTCAGCGGGCAGCAGGAAGAAAGAAAGGGATGGTGAGGTGAACCCTGGGACATTCCGCTCCTGGACCCTAGGACCAGCCTGCCAGCTGATTGGCCCAACATGATCTAATCAGATCCTCCCCTGAATGATGGAAGAGTAGCCCAGAGTCTTTGTATACTTTTAAGTTGGGGCCAGAGGCTGTGAGCTAGTACCTGTCATCTCAGCACAAAGGAGGAGGTTAGCCTGGGATAGAGACTGTTTCACAAACAAAGACTCCAGGAAATGGTGGTACATGCCTTTAATCCCATCTCTGAGAGCTCAAGGCCATCCTGGTCTACAGAGTGAATTCCTGGACAGCCAGGGCTACACAGAGCAGCTCAGAAAGATTTGTTTTTCTTCCCTTTGCCTCCTCTTCATTGGGTAGTTTTGTTTTCATTGGTTTGGATTACTATTTTGAGACACAGTCTCACTGTGTAACCCACAGTGGCCTGGGACCCTCTCTGTAGTACTGAGTTGACAATCCCCGTGGATGCTGGGTTAATAGGTGGTACCCTGTCATGCTCAGTGGATGTTGAAATATTTGTACATTATATTATTACTATTATTATTGTTTTGGTTTTTTGAGACAGGGTTTCTCTGTGTAGCTTTGGAGGCTGTCCTGGAACTCGCTCGGTAGAACAGGCTGGTCTCGAACTCACAGAGATCCATCTGCCTCTGCCTCCCCAGTGCTGGGACTAAAGGCGTGCGCCACCACACAGCTAAGAAATTTTTTCTTAAAGACAGAATCTCATGCAGTCCATGCTGACCTCAAACCCCCGTATGTAGCAAAGGATGATCTAGAACTCTATGTAACTCCTGACCTATGTTATCAGGTAGGGGTGAGGTGGCCACTACCCAATTGAGCCCCAGCCCAGGTTTGAGGTTGTGATGTCTGCAATGAGAAAGTCTCAGCAGAACAGGTGACTGAGTCACATGCTGTGCGGTACCAGCAGCCCTCCCTCAGCAGTCACAGGAGGCAGGAAGGTGGAGGACGCCAAGCAAGTGACAGCTGCCCACATCCTGCACTGGTATTCACAGAGGCCCCAGTTCCGTACAGCTTCCTCACCTGGAGTGGCAGTGTGCCCAGTCTGGCCCACCAAGCCTGGTAGTTTCCCTCTGAGGGGATAGGACAGTCTGGGTCATCAAGCAGGAACACGCCTTGGAAGACATACACTGTTGTTTTCTTGACATTGCTCCAGGGACTAGAGTCCAGGCTAACCCCTGGGAAGGTGTGCAGTGGGGGCAGGAGGGGCTGCCCTGCCAGAGTTCACCTTGTCTTAGGATGTGCCTGTAGGTGGCTTTTGGGAAGTTTCTGGACCTCAGATTCATCTGTAAAAAGCTGAGTTGGAATGAGCTGTCCATGTGGTTTCCTCTTTTTTTTTTTGTTTTTGTTTTGTTTTGTTTTTGTTTGGGTTTTCGAGACAGGGTTTCTCTGTGTAGCTTTGGAGGCTGTCCTGGCACTTGCTCTGGAGACCAGGCTGGCCTCGAACTCACAGAGATCCGCCTGCCTCTGCCTCCCGAGTGCTGGGACCCAAGGCGTGTGCCACCACCACCTGGCTGCGGTTTCCTATTGATGCCACTTTTTTTTTTTTTAAATGCCTGTCAGGAGTGTGCCATGCATTATTGATGCCACTTAAGTAATTGTTTTGCTGTATGTCTAGGAAGAGGGAGGCCATCACTGACTAGTGATGCCTGTTCTGTGCTAAGGGAAGAGAGCATCATTAACTGACTTATTGATGCCTGACTTCTGCACATTGGCTGGCAGATTGATTGCTAATGTCTGTTCTGTGCAAAGCTTGGAAGAAACCATCCATGCATCAATTGGTGGTTGGTGAAGTTTGCGTGGAAGGGAAGAGGCAGTATAGTTTTATCTATTTACCACCCTCAGAAATGGTGGACCCTGGCAGGGCAGCCCCTCCTGCCTCCAGATTCAGACAATTGTGATTCCATGGTTTTCCTTTATTTCCCCATTTTAAAGCAGTCCAGAGCTTTCTGAAGATTAGAGGCACAGTCCTAAACAAGTACTCTGGGAAGAAGGGTCCAAGTTAGCAGTCAGTGGTAGAATCCCTTCCTGGCTTCAGAGGTGAGTATGTTATGTACTTTGTCCCCAGTGTCCCCTCCAGCCAACAGGAAAGGTAAACATGACCCCAGGAAGTAGAAGTGAGAAGGAGGAACTGATAAAGAGCAGCTTTAGCAGCTTAGTGACAGCAGTGGACACGCCTGTGATCCCAGCACTAGGTGGAGGCAAGAGGATCAGGAGTTCAGGGTTATGAGAAGTCAAGAGTGCACCCCCCCCCCCACCCCCGTGTGTGAAGGCAGAATGGCACCATAACTGTAGAGTGTCCCCTGGTGTTTGAAGGCAGAATGACACCATAACTGTAGAAGACAAGAGTGGATCATGTTGACTTTATAAGTATGGGGTCACTGTCCCTACTCCTGTAAGAACTGTCACTCCTATGTGTGTATAGATACAAGCTTACAGGAAACGCTACAATCAGCTGGTGCCCTGTAGTAAGTCCCCCATATACAGGGCTGGAACACAAGCTTGTTTCCATTCTGTGGGACAGAACTCTTGAGGTCAAGGCACAGGGAGGTCTGGCCCCACTGTGGCCACTTTGTAGGGAGCCCAGCCCTGCCCACTCACAGTGACATGACAGTCAGTGTCCTTGGCCTGTAGACATACCACCCCATCTCTCCCTCCATGGCCCTTCCCACGGCAGGCATCTGTGCTTGGATCTCTACGTTTGTTTTTGGGTTTCTCTATCCCGGGCTGGCCTCCATCCACCTGCCTCTGCCTCCTGAGTGCTGGAAAGGCGAGCACCACCATTCAATGAATATCCACATTTTAAAGACACCAGTGTGTCTGGGAGCTACCCTAAACCAGGCTCACTGAAGTCCCTGCCAAGATCCCATTTCATGGGTGCTACTGAGAAGGGCCTCAGCATTGGGATGGACAGCAAAGACACAAGTGGACCGTGCTGGTCTACTCTAGAGCATGTCTTCTCATGATGCTTCCTTTTCACAGCTCTGGGCTCCTGGCCATCTTCTCTAAAGCCGTTTTGAGACAAATTCCCATGTAGCCCCAGATAACCCTCTTATTTTTGAGAGTGTGTCTCACCATGTAGGCTTAGCCAGCATGGAACCCAGAGATCCACCTACCTCTGCTCAGAACCCAGGTCAACAGCAGGCCATGATGGTGCTTGGCTGTCACCCCAGCCCTGGGCAGACAGAGGAAGGATTCCTGGAGCTCACAGGCCACCCAGCCTAGCTAGCCTGTGAGCTCCTCTATCAATGGGAGAATGTCTTAACACACAGTGGATGGCAATCTCTAGGCTCTACACATGCACATGGATGTGCACACAGGTGTGCATACACACAGCATATGCATTCCCACACCACAAATACAGGCCCTGCTGCAGAAAAAGAATTTATTTCCAGAATATTCTCACATTACAAAACCAACTATGGCATGTGGGTGCACATACCCACGGGTGGGCAGGGTGGAGCTGTAGGAGCTTGAGGGCATGTCCCCTATTGGGGGCACTGGGCTCCATCCCCACGATCATCTGAGATGATCAAGTTGCCTGCCTGCAACTCTATCCTAGACCCTCTGGGCATCCTGGGGCACAGAACAGAGGTAAAGTGCCTAAGCAGTTTGGCGGGACACCAGCAGAGGAGGGGCATGATCTTGTGGGGAGGCCTGGAGACTGCAGTGACTTAGCAAGTGGCATCAGTGGGTCACAGGAAGAATGCAGAGTCCAATGTTATCAGGGTACAATGACATTTCAAGATTCAGTTTGGATCTCCTGGCGAGGCCACAGCTGCCCCAGGAAGGCAGAACGGTGAGGGGAAGCAGGGTTCTCGCTAAGGCACAGATCTGTTCCTGGCTCTGCTCCCAGCAGATCAGGGGCCACCGGGCCTGGCTAGTCTCTGTGGCAGGGTGTGGGCTGCCATGCAGCTGAGCCTGTCTTTCTCCTCCCACAGAAAGAGGAGGAGCCTCCTGGAGCCAGATTTCTGGATGGTGGTGGGGACAGCAGACTGCCACTGCCACTAGGGACAGGACAAGGAAGCTGTAGGATCCTGTCACCGGAGGAGCACAGGGGAGGCCTGGATGGTAGAGCTGATGAGGCTCCTGTGTTCATCCACAAGTTCCCTGGGGTCCAACACTTGTCTCAGCAACGCAAAAGACAGGAGCTGGTGCTTGAGGCCACTCCTTGAACAAGCTGGGAGTGGGGCAGTCACATAGCCTGGCTCTGGTAGGATGGCAGTGCAGGGGGAATTCATTCCGCCAATAGTTTGGCTTTGTTGTGCAGACGTGATCCCTTCTAAGGAAGAGGAGGGGGTCTCTCTCTCTCTGGTCTGAGACCCTGAGAGTAGCACCTTGCACCTCCAGGGCAGAAGACTGTGGTGGCTCTTTACCCTCATTGTGTGTGTTCCCCAAATAAATATTTGATAATCTTTTATCCGGGTGTTTGTGAGCTTCCTTACTCCACCCACAGGGCAGTGCTTGCTGAGGGCTCAGGCAGGAGATGAACACAGGCCGAGGACCTCCTAGGACCTCAGGGAGAAGCATGGGCTTCAGGACCAAGGGTGGTGGCAGGAGACAGAGCCATGTTATTGAGGCCAGCCAGATGCCTAAGGCCACTGGCCTCCACTGGGATAGCTGGGGACAGTGGGGTACTCGGGTAGGTTATTCCCAGAGAAGCTGTTAAACTGGACTTCCCTTGATGGGGGATTCTTCCAGGTACCAGTGTTCCATTCTGTCTGTGCCTTCTGGAAGCTTCCCCCAGCCCCAAGGTAAATCCTATGCACCTGAAGGATCAGGGGACAAGAACAGAGAGCAGGAGATCAGGACACTGGCAGGAACAGAGACCCACTGTGAACCCTCAGGTGACAGTGCCCTGGGTGCTTCATCTCCACTCTGCTGTCCCCACAGCCCATAGGAAACCCCAACAAACAGCTTCTTCAGGGCCAAATGTGCCACCTACTGTGGCATCTCACTCTCACTAGTGTGTGACCTTTGACCATCTTTTTTAGGATCCTGAGGAAGAAAAGGGTGATAATGCAGAGAAAGATAGTGTATACCCCTCATCTCAACACTCAGGAAGCTCAGGTAGGAGGATCAGGAGTTTAAAGCTAGCCTCTGCTATATGAGGCTTAAAAACAAACAAACAAACAAAAACAAAAACAAACCAATGGCGGGGGCGCACAACTTTAATCATAGCATTCAGGAAGTCAGAGGCAGGCAATCTCTGAGTTCAAGGCCAGCCTCATGTACAAAGCTTCAAAGCTATACAAGTCCTGTATCGAAAAAAAAAAAATATATCCTAGTGTGTGATATTCAAACAAAATCCTGCAGAGGTCCTTTTTCTCAGGGTATCCCTGGCACTTGGGGAGTATGACCCTGTGTGCCCCAGACAGGGCTCACTTGGGCCTCCTGGATTATGTCTGTCAACACTCCTAAGAACCTCAGGGTTCCTGTAGATAACATGCAGCTCTGTGGATGTGGGCTGCCCACTCTTAGACACATGTCAAATGGAAAAGTAGCTCTAGACTGGGCAGGGCATTGGCCTGGCACTCACAAAGTCCTGGGTTCATTCTCTATGAAACAAAAAGGCCTTTTAAGAGGTTTCTGTTGGGGCTGGAGAGATGGCTCAGAGGTTAAGAGCACAACTGCTCTTCTGTAGGTCCTGAGTTCAATTCCCAGCAACCACATGGTGGCTCACAACCATCAGTTATGAGACCTGGTGCCCTCTTCTGGTGTGCAGATGTACATGGAAGCAGAATGTTGTATACGTAATAAATAAATAAAATATTAAAAAAAAAAAAAGAGGTTTCTGTTGCTCCCCCAGGTGGCTCTTCCCCCTACACAGCCATCTTTGGGGCTCCCCCAGGCAGAGCTGCCCCTGTGGGGTACTTGGCCTGAGGCTCCTGCCCTCTCCAGCAGGCCCTCTCCCAAGAGCCTAAACTGCTGGTCTCAGTGACATTTGTGACACTCAGTCCTTGCCCTCCACCAGTATCTGAGGTATGCAGAGCAGAGGCTCAGCATCTAAGCAGAGGTTCATGTGTCCTTCCCAAACCCTGTCCAGGTAAACCACAGTCTTCAGCTGAAGAGATGGAGTGTTGTCTGTGATTGACGTGAAAAAAAAAAAAAGACATTTAGGATGGCGACAAAGACCAGTGGACTCACCTTCACAAGTGTGATGGCCAGCATGACAGCAGACAAGGAAAACATGATGGCTGGGATCAGCATGACCACAGCAGCCCCAACATTGACCCCAAAGAATCCAACAGCTGCCATCCAGCCACTGCAGAGTAAAAGGGATGGGAGACAAGGAGTGAAAAGGGCTCAGCATACCACAGAAGTGCCTGCCTGCTGTCCTTCATATGCAAAGAGCTCTGACAAATCAATAGGGAATTAGGCCTGATCGATCTCCTTTATATACAGAGCTCCAACAGATCATCAAGAAAAAGATAACTTTAAAGGAGCCAGGTTCAGTTAAGGACCAAAAGGTGACTGATCAATATAAAATGATGGTCACGACAAACTTAAGTTTCAGTTCACAAAACCAAATACAAAACAAAAAAACAAAAACCACATTTCAAGAAAGTATTAAGGTAAGGCCTGGCTGACTCCTACAGGTCATTATAGCATCTTTCATTCTCCATACTATCTTTAAATGAACCAAAACTCAAGAGACTAAGTAAGTGGGATTTAGTGGGACACACCAGGCTCTCTGAGTAGTCCATCCATCCTGAGAATACCACCTGCCAGTCTGAGTCAGGTGCTAGTGGCATGGCTGGGTGACAGCCCACTCAAAGTTTACAGACTCCAGCTACCAGGGAGGTAGTAGGAGGGCGTGGTCCTATGGACTTTGACTAGGACACAAAAGAAATGGAGGCCCACACCACATCAACTGAGCAGGGCTCATAGGGGCTGTAAGGGACTGACCCAGGCCCTCTGCATATACCTTACGGTTGTGCAGCTTGGTGTTCTTGTGAGACTCCCCATAGGGGGTGTGGGGGCTGCTCTGACTCTGTTGTCTGTACTTGGGAACCTTGTCCCCCTTCTGGGTTGCCTTGTCCAGCTGTGACATGAGGGTTTGTGGCTAGTCTTTTCTGGAGGTTGGGGGAAGGAGAGAGACAGGGTTCCTCTGTATAACAGTTCTGTCTGTGCTGGAACTTGACTGGCCTCCAACTCCGCCTCCCAAGTGCTGGGGTTAAAGGTGTGTGCCACCACACCCAGCTGTTTCTACCTAGTCTTACTGTAACTTGAAATTCCCTTTGGTTGCTAGCCCTGGTATGCCTGCTCTTTCTTTCTTGAAGGGAAATGGAGGAGGAATGAGTAGATCTGGAGCGGAGGGTGGGAAACCTGATTGTAATGTATGAGGAAGAAAACAATGGAGGCCCTAGCACTGTGCACACGCCTCTATCCCAGAACCCAAGTTCCAGCCCAGTCAAGGCTACAGAGTGAGACCCTCAAAAAAAGAGATGGAGGAAGGACCTAAACATGGGAACGGAAAGTGACTGTTCAAGGCAGGCTTGGGCAGCAAGGCAGGGTGCCCTTCTAGAAGAAAGGCAGTACGGTGGGGTGGCAGGCTGCAGGAAGCCTGCAGCGAGGTCTTCATCTGTCCCTACAGTGAGGAACTAGCCAGCACCGTGCCACGCTGGTGGACTCGCACACGCACACACACGCGCCTGCTGCTGTTGCTTACCATACTCCCCAGCCTGAGAAACTGATGGACTGGATGACCGTCACGACGAACTGTGCCCCGAAGATGAAGAAGAATGTCATGAAGTTAAAGGAGCTGTCAGCCCTGCAAGGCACACAGTGAGTGGGGAGGGTGGGCGTCAAGTTTCCCTTGTTCTTGACGGACTTATTGACCAAAATTACTAATTCCCTCCCTCCACTGAGCACTTAGCCTGGGCGTTGACCACACAGGGACTGTGTGGGGAGACTTGAAGTCATGGAGTTGATAAAGCCCAGATACCCCAAGGGCAAAGGGACAACCATCAGGCTGCTTGTGGGAGTGTGAGGTGGGATGGCCCCTGCTCTGGTGGCTTGGTTGAGCAGGCACCAGTCGTCTATGTGGAGCCCTCCTGGCCTACCCTACCCTCAGTCTAGCTCAGACACACTTGCCCAAGAAAGGATGAGCCAGCTGAGGACAGACAGCTGAAGATGAATGATGGACACACGGCAGCAGGGACCATCTATTGGAGTATTACGAGGCCATGAACAGGAGCAAGGCTCTGACATAGACCATAGGGAGGGACTTGTGCTCAGAGAGACAAATAGAGAAGGCCACACAAGTGTGTGACTCCATAATAGAAAATGTCTACAATACACACATCTAGAGGCAGGAAGTGGATTTGTGGAGGCTGGAGTGGGAAACTTGTGGAGAATGGTTTCCTTTTGTGTGATGGAATCTTCTAGAAGCAAGCACTATCAATGACTAAACCACTGCACTACAACACCGAAGTAGGTACACTGTGGTCAGGAAACCATAGTGCAGGAGACGTCATTAAAACTCAGCACAGGCCAGGCGGTGGTGGCGCAAGCCTTTAATCTCTGCACTCGGGAGGCAGAGGCAGGCGGATCTCTGTAAGTTCGAGACCAGCCTGGTCTACAAGAGTGAGTTTCAGGACAGGCTCCAAAGCCACAGAGAAACCCTGTCTCGAAAAACAAAAACAAAAAAACTCAGCACAGAGTAAGGACAACAATGATGGCTCAGTGAGCGCCCTCAAAACAGGAGGTACAGGCTTGCAACCCAGGGAGGCTGGGCAGGGGCACTGTGACCAGACCCTACAGTGAGACTCTGCCTCAGAGCACCAAGGGGGACATAGCTTGGCTAGCACTGCTTGCCTGGTGTCTCATGTCCTGGCCTCTGTGGCCACCAGGCCCAGCAACCTTGAGACACCAGCTGTCTGTGGCTTGTGGTCACAGATTGCTGACTACACTAGACAAGTGGAGGAAGCCCATCCTGGACAGGCCGATCCCAGCTCCCCAGAGAGCACAAAGCACAGCCTCCATGGGTCCCGAAGCTTGCAGTGAGCCAGAGGCTTTGTGGCCTGACGGCCCCTGGGCCAGGCTTACCGGAAGGCCTTATACGAAGGCAGGAACCAGCACACATAACTGCAGGGAGTGAAGAGAAGCAGCCAGAGCATAGCCAGGCCGAAGTTGGCCTGTGTTCCACCTGCAATCCATCAGGCCAGGCAGGCCACCAGGTTCACACCCAGAGTGGCACAGTAAACTGGAAGGGGACACAGGTGGGAGAAGAGTAGGGTAAATCACCAAGGACTGCAACAGGCCCAGGGGCCCTCGCTAGCAGTGCATTAAGGATGAGCCTCATGTCGGGACCAGGGCTGGGCCACACTGCACTGCCCTCAGTGGGGACCCCCAGAGGCTCACACATCCACAGCTGGTAGATCCTCTTCACCAGCATCTGGTGCTCCACAGGGATCTCATCGGAGAAGTCCTGGTAGAAGCAGGGCTTCAGTGGCACGAAGCGTGGCAGGGGCGGAAAGTTATTCTCCTTTCCTACAGGAGGGAGACCACCCAGGCAGCCTGTTGCGGCCAGAAGCCAGCAGGAGCACCCTCCCTATACCTTAGCCCCTTCCTGAGCCACCAAAACTGGATAGGACACAGACTCTCGAAGGATCAGCCAGAGTCACACCCCAGAGTGTTAAGCGAAGCTACTAAGGAGTGGCCACATTGAGGGCACAGGCCCTAGGGCCGGCACCCAGTGTCTTGGGGTTGTCAGGCCCAGGCCAAGGAGGGCAAAGAAAGGCGGGGCAGCCAAAGCCCTCATCAGCTGCAGTGTACGCGGCACACATCCCCAAACTGTCTCATTTCAAACTCTCCATCTTCAAACTGGAAGATGCTGGTGGCTCTTTGGTGACCTGTGTATGCCCTGCTGTGGCAAACAAGGTCACAGGGCAAAAGCTGGGGAAGCCCAGGCCAGCTCTGCAACCATAGCTCAGGACTGCAGGGCTTGGGTGGGATTTGGGGACACTGCATGGGGAACAGGGTAAACTCACCTGCCATTTCTGTACTGGCTGACCTGCCACCCAAGCACAAGGGGCCACCTGAAAGGAGACTAGAATCAGAGCCTCTGTGGCCAACAGGCCCAGGAAGATCCTAACCCAGGCCACTGCTGCATGCTTTGCTGCTGGCTTGGTGGGTGTTGGGCCTGGGTGTGAGGCCACCTCACGTCCTCCCAACACTGTGACCCCACAGATGACTCCAAGTGCTGCAGACACACACCCCGGCTCCCATTCCCCTCAATCACCCAGAGAGAGAGTTCCCTGTCATGTGACAGCCACATGGTCACACCAGCTCTGGGTATGGAACTCACCTATAGGAGCCAGTAAGGACCCTGGCATAGCCCCAGAGGCACCTAACAGTCACTTTTCAGAGTAGCTCTGTCCCTAAGTGCCACCTTCAGGACATGGCTGGGTAAGTCCCCCATAGGGTTTTGGTGAGAAAGTTGCAAGTACACCCTGGTCTCCAAGTCCAGGCTCCACTCAGCCAGGTGCCACTAGATGGACATAGTCCCACAGAGTCTAATGATGGGCCACCTCACAACCCTGCCCCACCCTACTGGCTGCTCACCCGAGAAGTGAGGCCACAGAAACGTGTCTTCCAGGAAGGGCCCTGGCTTCCCTTAGAGGATAAAGGATGGAAGGACTATGTGAAGATGCAGGCAGGAACCCAAGCTCCACCCATGCTCTAGGCCGGGCCACACTCCTTTGTCCACATCTGCCTGGCCTCTCTGTGGACTGTCTGTCCAGCTGGGGCTTGGCCTCTTCTGCCTGAGGTTGGCAGGTGCATAGCAGCCCTGTCATCACTGGCAAAGCCCCATGTCCCCTTGGCCTGCAATGGCCCCCAGTTTCCTCAGGGTAGCTTGGTTCAGAAGCACTGTGCCAGGCAACAGGCGTGTCAGAAGTGCTAGCACCCTGCTGGGAGGCCTAGCACCCTACTGTACTCAGACTGACCCACCTCCCCAGGAGAGAGGGATACAGAATGGCCACAAACAGCCTGTGGGTGAAATGATCTCAGACTAACAGCTGTCCAGACATACTTGGAACCTTCCAGATTTCAGAGACAGGCAAGGGTGCCTCCTGCCTGGGCTGTTTCTGCCCCTAGAAACACCCAAAGTTGGCCGCATTCAGCAGGGCTGCTGCCCTCTGCTTCACAAACCACACAGCCTGACTCAGACACCACCCCAGCTGGGCACCTCGGTGCAAACGGGAACTCAGTTTGAGGCGTTTTATTTTCACACACGATGGCTGCTCCCTGCTGGAGCCTGGAGGACTATGGGGACTGTAAGTCAGCCATTGGGCTTGTAAGCAGGGTTGAGCCTCAGGGCTGGTCACTGCAGCCAGCAAAGAGGCCACTGTCTCAGGGCTGAGAGGCCTCACACGCTGACACAGGTGGTCAGTGTCCTTAGACAGACAGAGGGTGTGACCCCAGGGGCCCAAGGCCATGGAGCTGCAGGGATGAGGGCTGGCCAGGAGCAGAGCAGTCCGGAAGCAGAAGTGACTAGGCCTAAGGGTCGGGATCCAGCTGGCGGCACTGGTCCTCAAGGATGCCACGAAACACCTGGAAGCGGTGGTTGAGGTCTGGCCGTGCATGGACACGAAAGCGCGTACCCAGGGCGCCATCAGGAGAGGACGCCCCATAGAAGACACGCTGGATGCGGGCGTGGACGAGGGCCATGGCACACATGACACAGGGCTCACGAGTGATGTACAGGTCATAGCCGGTGCACACGTACGGCATGCCATCATCGTCCTCGTCCAGCTTGCGCACGCTGCCAGCACGTGCACCCTGGGGGGTGGTGGCCAGGGTGAAGGAGCAAGTCGGGTGCCGTCTGAGGTCGCAGGTGCCACGGCCCTGCCCCTGGGCCACCAGGTCGATGCATACCATGACTGCGTGCAGCAGGGGGCTGGCCACATCGCTGCAGTCATGGCCAGTGGCCAGCACGCTATCCGAAGCTGGGTCTACCACTACAGCACCCACCGCCCGCAGACCCTGGCCAGCTGCCCTCTGGGCGGCACGCACTGCCCGTTCCATATGGCTCTGCATGGCTGCTCGCGCCTGTGCAGAGAAGAGCTGCCCAGCCAGTGCGCTGGTCACCTGCTTGTCCTCGTGGAAGGACGTGGGCCAGTGGGCCCGCGCCTCCTCAAATTGGCTCCGGGTGAGGGGCGGCCGGGCGGGCACGGGCACCAGGAAAGGTGTGCCCAGGCCACGGGGGTCCACAGCCGGCCTAGGGAGGAGCTCAGCCAGCGAGCGTGGGCCCGCAGAGGGCCCTGCCAGGCACAGCAGAAGATCCGATGCGTGGGCGCCGCCGGCACTGCGACTGGGGCGCACCCGCTTGAGGTGGGGCTGGGCTGGAAGCGGGTAGATGGCAGACACCTCCCGGAGGAGGCGGGACGTCTGGCGCTTGTCCAGGACTGGCGCAGCGTAGGCCAGCACCAACTCCACGGCCCCCGATTGCTGCTCCGACAGGACAGGGAGGGCTTGCCATTGAGCCGTCTCTTGCTCCTCACTTCCAGCCTTCTCAGGCTCAGGCTGCTCTGCGGGGCCCGAGGCAGGCTCCATCCTTAGCGGGGTTCGACTGTGGGAGACAGAGATGGGACTGGAGCGTCATCCCTCAGCTTCAGTGGGTCAGGGGGTCTGTCCTGGGATTCCGTGGGACCCGCCAGGCCCAAGAATAAGGAGTCCAGAGTGCCAGGTAGAGTCGGCTGACTCCCGGACTGCACAAGACAGAAAACTGTGCCGGGCTCTTCAGGGCTCTGACAGTCCACGTGCACGCGACAGACGCCATGTTGTGGGTAGTGTGGAGACAGGCATTCATTACTATCAAATTCTGAACCCATCCCAGCAGCCCTTGCCCTGTTAAACCAGGTCATTGTTATCCCAGGAGGTGTAGGCCAGGGGAGCAGGAGTTCATGGTGACTTTGAGGTCACCTTGGGCTACATAAAACCTTGTCATTGGTGGCACATGTCTGTAATCCCAGCACTAGGGAGCAAGACCGATCTCTGAGTTTCAGGCCATCCTGGTGTAAAGAGTGAGTTCCAGGACAGCCAGGACTACACAGACAAACCTTGTGTTGGAAAACCAAAAACCAAAAAAAAACCTTATCCCTAACAAAAAACCCATGAAAGCCAAAACCCAGTGCTTGGCCCCTAAACAAGCCCATGGTCACCCACCCATAGACAACTGCTTCTCTATCTGTACCTCCAGAGGTCACAGGTCTGGTATAGGCTGCTGACAGACTCTGGCTGACTTCAAACCCCAGGTCTAATGAAGAGAAACAGAAATCTGCCTGCAATCTGCAGAGTGGATCTGCCTTGTCCAGTCCACATGAGAAGAGCCCCATGGGGCCCTCAAAGTCAGCCAGGTGAGACCTTTGGAGGGTGTGGCCACAGCACAGATAGTTCCTGGCTATGGCCACAGGGCTGATGGACAGTATCATTCCAAGCTGCTCAATGTTCCATTTTCTACAGAGTAAATGGGGTGGTGGTGGAGTGCAGGACCCCCCCCAAAAGTATAAACCTCATACTCACAATACACCTGACCCCAGGTGGCTTCTATGGGACATGCTCACCTTGGTCTACCGAAGGGTCACAGAAGACCAGAGCCAGACATATACCCAGTGGCACACACTTATGCCAGCACTTGTGGGACACAGGCAGGAGAATAGCTGTAAACTGGAGCCAGCCAGCCAGAACTGCATGGCAATACCCCCACCTCAACCATCTGTACCCCCAGAAAAAGGCACCAGGTCTAAGATGTACCCCAAGAATACAGACCCTGCCAAACAAGGCAGGCATGTGGCCATGGCCCATCCCACTGTGAACTTGTACTCCAGGGTATGGCCTGCCTGCTGCAGTGGGCTAACCTAAGAACCTGCCTGTCAATGGCACCTGAGCTTTGCTGTCCCAGCATTCAATGAAGCCTGAGCTGACAGCCAACACCATTGCTACCCTATGACACACAGGAGAAAAGCCAGGCTCTGAGAGGCACCCAGTGAGGGCTAGGCTGTGGGAAAGGGATACTCTCAGCCCTCAAACACTGCTTCTCATTGCTCTGGGGTCACAGCTAGCCAGGGCAAGATGGCAGGTGCCAGACCTGAGGACAGCAGCCCCACAGCAGGCTTCACACACAGACCACCTGCCACCCGGTTCTTTGCTACTGAACCTAGTCACCATCTTTACATCCTCAAGTCACCAACTAGGCTGGACTGCCACTTCCCTGCCCCACTGTGCCAGGCAGGCTAACTGCAACCTATAGGCAATGATTAGGTTCACACATTCTTCACAAGGGCTCAGAACAATCATCAGAGCACTGCCTGGAACTCGCCAGGGAGGAGGCTCATGGTGTGGTTCAATGATGGCAGGAACTTGCCTGCCATGCTCAAACCCGGGAGTTACAAACAAAGCAACAAACAAACAAACCAGGAAGGAAGGAAGAAAGGAAGGAAGGAAGACCATGCAAGGTGGTTTGCAGGGCTGCCTGTAGTAGGCTTTTCCGCACTATCCAACATTACACCCCATGTCCTGCCACCCCTGCTGGTGTGCACTTGGCTATGGGAATAATCTATGTGATGGACTAATGTGCACCTATTAGCTTTCACAGCTTACCCGGGCTGCCCAGGTCAACATTGGAACTATTGGCTAATGACAACTACACGTGCCCCTAGGAGCCCTAACACTAGGAAGGTGCCAGGCATGTCTGAGAGCCTGTTGTCACCATGGCTGCCCTTGCACAGGCTCCATGGCAGGCAGAGCCCATGAGGGGCCATGGTGACATCTGGCCTTCCCAGAGCATATACCATGCCTACAGTCCCCACCACAAAGCACCACTGTCTCCAGGGCATTAGACAAAGTCTCTTTTGTCCCCTCAAGGCTACAACAAAATGAGGGACACAGAAATAAGGTTGCCTTGGGGACAGGCAGTCTGGGTTTACAGACCTCTGGGAAGGAGTTTAAAAATTATAGGATGGTAGCCAAGGCTGTGGCCAGAGGGACCCTTCAAATTGACTGCTTTCAAGGCCTGTTCTATATGCCTGCTTTCTTGTTTTGTTTTGAGAGAAGGTTTCCCTGTGTGGCCCAGGCTAGACTAGAGCTCAGCATGAATATCGGGCCGACTTCAAACTTAGTCATCTTCATATCACTGCCTCCCACATGTTGGGATTGAAGAGGACACCAGCATGAATGGTTCCCTTGTTTTAGGTGTCAGGTTGAGTACTGTGGGTCAGCTCCTGCCCCATGTACCAGACAGGGACCTGGGCCCGCCAGACACTCCCTACAGTGGCTTATAAGGTCTATCACTCTCTGAGGGTCCTCAGCATACCCAACTGGGTCCAGGGTCCGGCACATAGGAACCATGGCTGTAGAGAGAAAACAGCATCACAGTGTCAAGTCTGGAAGCACAGGCCTGACTCAATGAGCCACTCACTGGGCAGCAGGAGGTTGAGTTCCAGGCCATAAAGCAAAACTTTCTAAAACAAAAATTAAAAAGGCCTGGGCGGAGCTCAGCAGTGGAGAGCCTACCTTTTATACAGTGAGGGGGCTCAGGAGTAGAGTCCTGCCTGGAATCTGCTACTGAAGGGAGGGGACGTGGATCTGCAGCACAGTGCCCGTCTAGTATGTCCAAAGTCCAGGATTCAATCCCTGGTACCAACAAAAATACCAAGAATTCCCATAAGATACCATAGCTTAAAGGAAAACTGCACACCTGCTGTGAAGTTGACGAATAGACAACCCTGAGGCAGGGGACTAACTGCGATGACCCGAACAGACAACCGGAAGCAACTGGAAATCAGAGTTTCCGGAATTAGAAGGGTACACGCGTGCGCAGCAAACGGACGGCGTAGAGTGCAATAGGTACAAAGTCTCTACGCATGCGTACTAGCGTTGACTGCTCGCACACGAGCACGCCCACCGCCTCCCGGGACGCGCGCGACTCTCCCTGAGCCTAAGTGGTCGGCCCCGGCAACGCCTTCTTTCCCTGTTCACCGCCCGGGCCAAGTCGCCATCCCCGCTGCCTGGTGGCGGGTCAGGAACGGCAGAAGCCGAGCCCCTGCGGCGGCTGCTCACCTGAGGGACGCCCGCGCGAACGCCATGCTTCTCCAAGTCCTAGCAACCGGGCCGCCCCGCCTACCCCGCGGGGCACGACGGGAACGTACTTCCGTGGGCGGGGCCTGATGGAAGCGGAGACTTGACTACGATTCCCGTCAGGCCGCACGCGTGCCTGGTCACTCCGCCTGTGTATCTGGGGGCCTTTTTTTCTTGTATCCTGCAGGGCCAAAGAACGGTATTTCCTGTTCAAGATCCTCGGATGGGTGACGGAAACTCGGACCCTGCTTGACATTTTGAGGCATCCACAGAGAGAGACTTGAGGCGGAAGGAGACTCTCTACATCTATAGTTAGTCAAAGAGCATCATCTGTTCTCGGACTGCAGTAAAGTTGCCATGTTGCCGCTGAACTGTCATCCGCACTGCCTGGAAGGTGACTGTGGTCCTTTTTCTCATCTGTACAGTGGATGAAGTCTGTGGACTCTTGAATAAAACTTGGGACTCAGGCTGTAGCACGGTTTGTAGAGAGTTTGCCTGGCATCCAGGAGACCTGGGATTCCATCCACAGCGCTGTTAGTGGCACATGCTGGTCATACCAGCACTCTGGAGGTTGAGACAAAGTTTTAGAAGTTCAAGGTGAACGCCGGGCTTTGGTGGCTCACGGGAGGCAGAGGCAGGCGGATCTCTGAGTTAGAGGCCAGCCTGGTCTACAAAGCGAGTGCCAGGACAGGCTCCAAAGCCACAGAGAAACCCTGTCTCGAAAACAAAACAAAACAAAACAAAAAAGAAGTTCAAGGCGGTGGTAGTGGTGGGGGCTTTAATTCCAGCACTCTGGAGGCAGAGGCAGGTAAAGTCCCTGTCTCAAACAACAACAAAAGTTTTGGGGATGTAGATGAATGACGAACACTTGCCTGCCGGCTGTGAGGCCCCGGGTTCAATCTCTGGCCATGCATAAAACAAAATATTAAAAAGTAAAGCCAACGGGGCTGAAGAGATAGCGTTTAAGAACACTGGCTGCTCTTTCAGAGGTCCCAGAGTTCAATTCCCAGCATCCACACGGTGACTCACAACCATCTGTAATGAGATCTGATGCCCTCTTCTGACATTAAAAAAAACATAAGTGAAACCAAGCATGGGGTTCGTGTCAGCTTATGAGGTATCTGCATGAACTAGCTGAGCCAGGAGGATCACACACCTTTAATCTCAGCACTCTAGATCCGGAGGCAGAGACAGGCAGATTCCAGGCCAGCCAGGACTACATAAGACCATGTCTTGAAAAAAAAAGCAACAACAAAAAGAAATAAAATTAATGACAAATAGTAGGGGCTGGAGGAGGGAGGGTTTAACATTAAGAGCAGGCAATAATTTTTAATTAATTGTTTTAAATAGAGTCTCATGGTGTAGTGTCCCTGAGACCCTCCCAGTGCCCTTCTTCCTCCGTGGCTCAGTGATGGTGAGATTTCATGGGGACCTCATGGAGTGGCCAGGACTAAATTACAGACTGCCTGGCTGAACTGTGACTGGCCAGGAAGGTAGAAACTGGCACCAGAGAACCTGGATTGGCTAACATCTGAAGGGTCAACTTATTTGCAATCTTCTTGGCCTGTCTGCCAGGACCTTTCTGGAATAAAGAGTATCTTATGACCAGCTATCAGACCAGAGTAGATCCAACAGGATTAGTTTATAGCTGATTTCAAGACAGATAACTGGGAGATTACTGTGGCTGTGACCTTTGTCAAAAAGCCAGAATTCTTGGACTTCCAGGGGGCCATGAGCCAAGGGACTCTGAAGGAAAACTAAGAGTTTTGGGTCATTACACCAGAACAAAGTCATCAGGACACCCATGTTATTTATTTTACTATTTTTTGGCTGAGCCCAGACCCTTAAAATGTTATGTCAGGCTTAGAGAGTGGCTTGGCAGTAAGGAAACCTGGCTGCTATCCCAGAGGACCCCAGTTTAACTTCCAGTACCCACATGGTGGTTCACAACCATCTATAACTTCAGCTCTAGGGAATCCAATGCCCTCTCTAGCCTCCATGGACACTAGGCTCCCATGTGGTAGACAGACAGATGGATATGCAGGCAGACACTTATTTTTTAAAAAACTATTTTATTATTTTATTCTACGTGCATTGGTGCATGTATGTCTGTGTGAGCATGTCAGATGTTGGAGTTACAGACAGTTGTGAGCTGCCATGTGGGTGCTGGGGATTGAACCCAGGTCCTCTGGAAGAGCTGTCAGTGCTCTCAACCACTGAGCCATCTCTCCAGCCCTTGCAGGCATACACTTATATGCATAAAATAAATATAAACAAGATGCCTGTAGTGGTGAACACCTTTAATCCCAGTACTCTCAGGAGGCAGACTCCGGTGGATGTCTGAGTTCAACTCCAACTTGGTCTACAGAGTAAGTTCCAGGATATCCAGAGCTACATAGAAAGACCCTGTCTCAAAATAAAAGGGAGTAGGTAGGGGTGTCCAAAGAGGAGTGGGGTCGTGGGTAGGAGTGGAACACCCCCATCTCCTGCATATATTCTCCAGTGAGGAGCTGGGGGTGTGGTTAGTGGTTGAGCCCCTCCTAGAATACCCCAGTGAAGAGCTGGGGTGTGGTCAGTGGTGGAGTCCTGCCTAGAATCTCCCAGTGAGGGGCTGGGGGCTGGGCTCTGTGATTGCTTGTTTGCTTTGTATGAAACCTTTAGTTTGATCACCAAAGTGGAGGGCATAAACTTCATGGCCTGGGTATGAAGGTAGGACTAATCCTGGGTCTAGGGAAAGAGTCTGGGGGGTTCCTCTGCCTTCTCTTCTACTGTCTCTCTCATCCATCAGCAAACTTCATGCCACCTCTACTCAGCTTGCCAGTGCTATTTTGAGAACCCCCAACTCTCCACTCTACAGGAACCATTCCTCCAGCCACTTGAAATCAGACATGATCTGGACAAATCTGGACATGAACTCCATAAACTCAGCTGTCTTCAAAGTATGGTCTCTGGCTGTGCACTGCAACACCCGAGCTTTGGATCCTGCTTTATAAATCATTAAAAGAAGCCTGGGGTAAGAGGTGAGACTCTGTCTCAAAACTCAATGACAGGGGCCAGGGCTGTCAGCCAGCCCACTCACTAGAGGACTCATTTGGCATGCAGAAAGCCATAGATTTCATCCCAGCACTGCGTAAACCAGGCATGGCACACCTGTTACCCCAGAATATGGGAGGTAGAGGCAGGAAGCAAGGAGCAGGAAGTCTAGATCATCCTTGGCTACAAAGCTAGTTTGAGGCCAGCCTGAACTGCATGAGACAGGCTGTCTCATGTCTCAAGAAGAAAAAAAAAAAAGAAAAAATTAGAAAGAACAAAAGATACTCTGGGGTGTCATTCCTTAAACTTCAGAAAAAAAAAATCTCTCCAATTTGATTGTTCTCCATTCAGCTTAATAGCCATGGGGCCATCTGAGCAGGCAACTACTGTATGTCCAAGACAGTCTCAGTTCACAAAACTGACTAGACCCCAAGTCCTCTTCCATGTCAGCATCCTTGTGAATAGTATTTCATTAATTCTAGGTTTTCCCTTTTTTTAAAAAAAATAAGATTTGATTTGATTTGATGTGTATCAGTGTGTTTCTGCATGCATGTGTGCACCAAGTGTGTGCAGTGCTTCCCAAGGCCGATGGGCGATGGATCCTCAGAGCTGTAGTTATAGGTGCTTGTGAGTTGTGAGCTCTGAAAACTGAACCCAGGTCCTCTGAAAGTAATCAGTGTCCTTATCCACTGAGCCGTCTCTCTAGTCTTTCCTTTCTTTCTTCTTTTTTTGTTTGTGTTTTGAGACATGGTCTCATTTGGGTTAAGTTAGCACAGAACCCTGGATGGTAACCCTGTCTCATGATTCATGATTTCAACTGGAATGAATTGTCCTACATAGCTTCCTTTCAAATTTACAATAACAGACTGTTTTTTTCTTATTTTTAATTTTGGAGACAGGGTTTCTCTGTGTAACCCTGTTTGCCTAGAACTCACTCTGCAGTCCAGGCTGGCATCAAACTGAAAGATAAGCCTGCCTCTGCCCATCCTATCCTCCTCTGAGATTATAAGTCTGCACCACCACCACCCAGCTAAATAGTGGGCTTTTATTTACTTTGTGTTGGTGTATGTGCATGCCGTAGTGTGGGTATGCAAATCAGAGGACAGCTAACAGGATCTGGATCTCTTTCCACTCTGTGAGTCCTGGGGATTGAACTCAGATCTTCAGGCTTGGCAGCATGCACCTTCACCTGCTGCATCATCTCACCAGTCCCTGTGTATTTTAATTTTTGATATACCTCTGAGTAGTACTGGCTGGCCTTGAACTCCTGGTGGTCCTTTCTCCACTCTGCCTTTCTCCACTCTCAGGGCTGATATTACAGGTGTGTGTTCAGCGACAACAGATGGTTTTCCTTTTACAAAAATGTGCTGGGGTTAAGAAAAGCATTGTATAGAGAGAGGGCAGACTTGTACTTTAGTGGGGAGCTGACTTTAGTCCCGTCCCTGGCCATTCTCCCACCCCCAGCCCCTGGGCTACCTTCACTCCCTATGGATTTATTCCAGGAAGAACTTGGCTTTCTGGCTTAGCCAGCCCTAGCTCCTCCCAGCCCTGAGTTGGAATGGCCTGGAGGCAGCTTGAAGGAAGGACATTCCTGACATGGTGCTTAAAGAAATCAGGATCCAAGCTGGGTGGTGCACATCTCTAACCCCAGCACTCGGGAGGCAGAGGCAGGCAGATCTCTGTGAGTTCGAGGCCAGCCTGGGCTATAGAGTGAGTTCCAGGACAGCCATGGCTACACAGAAAAACCCCTGTCTCTAAAAAATAATAATTCCTTCAGATTTTGTTTTGTTTTTCTGGAGATCTGCCTGCCTCTGCCTCTTGAGTGCTGAGATTAAAGGTGTGCACCACCACCTCCTGGTTTCACTTAAAAAAAATCATTTGTTTTATATGTGTATGCATGCCACAGTGGCAACTTTTCCTCTTCTTTGTGGGTTTCAGGGCTTGAACTCGGGTCCCCAGGTTTGTCAGGAAGGGCCTTTACCACTGAGCCATCTTGCCAGCCCATGTACTATATATGTTTTCATAGTGTTAAATATAAAGCTGGGTGTGGAGCTAAGTGCCTGGGATCCTAGCATACAATAGGCAACAATTTCTAGGCCAACCTTGAATACAGAGGGAGACGTTGTCTCTAGAACTGAGCAAGTCATGTGTGAAGGTACATCCTTTTAATCCCAGCACTGGAAAGGCAGAAGCAAGCAGCCTCTGTGAGTTGGAGGCCAGCCTGGTCTACATGGTGAGTCACTGTCTCAAATAAATAAGTACATGAATGAATAAAACTGACTGGAGATGTAGTTCAATTGTTAGAGTCCTTGCATAGTATAAAGCCCTGGGTTACAGTTCTCAGAAACATGACTTGGTGACACAATCCTGTTGTTAAGAGCAAGCCAGTTTGAGCTGTATGCCACTCTTGTCACAAAAGAGATTGGGGGTCAGGAGTGGGGAAGGAATGAGGGTGCAGAGTGTAGGAAGTAGTAAAACTGGGTGTGGTGGTATACAACCTTTCTCCCAGTAGAACTGTGGTGGCGGTCATGAGTTCAATACCACTCTGGGCCACCTGAGATCATGTTCCCTCTCCTCCCTGAAAGGGAGCTTCACTCAACTGGTCATATAGTCATGTGTGTCAGCCTAGTGTTCAGCTGGTTTGCTCAGGAGTATTGCTGAGAGTTTGAGGGCCCAGCCTGAGCTACATAATGAGTTCTAGAATTGCCTGCCCTACAGATTAAGATGCTGTCTCAAAAAAAAAAAAAAAAAACAAGAGGAGGCTAGAGGGCTGTCTCAGTGGCTAAGGACATTTACTGCTCCTGTGGAGGGTCCAGGTTCACTTCCAGATCCCACATAGCTCATACCGTCCCACCTACCCATAACTGTACCTGGCTTAGTTTCCAGTTTAGGCCCCGCCCCTAGGCAGACCTGCTCCACTCTCGTAGCGTCACACCCTACCAAGCCCACGCCCCCAGACCGGTCAGTTCCGCCCACATTTCAGGCCGGACCCCATGGACCAAGCCCCTCCCCTAGACCCTCCACCACGTCTACTATGGCCCCGCCCACTCGATTAGGCCCCACCTTCTACATCAGGTCTCTCCCCCAGCACATTCGGCTCCTCCGGCCCGTGGACCCGCCCCCAGCAATGCACCGCCCACAATTATCCACCCAATCCGCTTTGCTGTCGCTTTGCCCCGCCTCCCACTAACAGCTGGGGGCTCCTCGCTTGCGCATTCCCCTCGCATCACTTCCGGGGCGGAATTAGAAGGAGACTCACTTCCGCCCGCGGCGGAGCGGCGGTGGTGGCGGCTCAGGAGGCTCGGCCGCGGTCCCGAGGGACAGACGGACGGACGCAGGGGCGGACGGCCGGGAGCCATGGAGTGCGGCCCGGGGCCGGCGGACGCGGGCGGCGGTGAGTGCCGGCGGGCGGGTGGGCGCGCGCTCGCGCGGGTGGCGGCGGTTTGAGTAGCCGGGCCAAGAGGAACGGGGCCCTGCGTCCGAGACAGACACCTGGGCGTCCTCCGGGGATGCCAGCGTCATCAGAGCACCCATCCTGTCCTTGGCGTCCCCATCTCCCCGGGCAGCGATCCTGGAGCAATCGCTTAACCTCCTCAGGACGCGGCTGTGCTCCAAGAAACGCCCGGGCTCAGCCGCAGACCCGGAGCCATCTCCGGAACTTGTCCCTATCCCACACCACCTCCGCCTCCCTGCTGACACTCGCCGGCCACCTCTGTGCCATGATTGGTGTCTTCCGGCCCGCTGGGACCCACATCAGGCTTTCCTTATGCAGCCCAGGACTCCTGCATGGTTCCCCATCACCCCCACGATGAAGTCCTCACTCTGCAGCAGAGCCTGAGGGTGCAGGTTGAGCCGGCCCTTTTCACCCTGGGAGCCCTTTTAGCAGGTTTTCCGAATCCTCTCTCGCCGCCAGGGTTTACCTCTTTCGTCCTTTGTCACTTGGCTATTTCCCTTTTCACATGTGTGCGCCCATGCAGAGGCCAGAGGCCAGCCTTCTGGTGTCACTCCCACTATGTAGGTCCTCATGGTCTAGCTCGGTTCTTTAGACTTGGTAGCAAGTGCCTTTACCAGCTGAGCCATCTCCATCAACCTGTCTCCATTCTGTGCATTCTTGAGCTTGTGCTGTGTCAGGCGGTTGCCTCCTTACCCAGACTGGCTGGGTGAGACGTGCCGGTGCAGGCAGGCATATGTAGGTCGCCCTAGAGCCTTTACAGTAGACTGGGTGCTTGTAACACCAGGACCTGGTTTCATGATTGTGATTGCAATACTTGGGATTTTGAGTAGCAGTGAGTGAAATATCTTGGCTTGTCCTACCCAGTGGCACCCATCTGTGACTGAGTTCCTACATGCTGTCCCCTCCATTGTAACACTGGCAGATCCTGGAGGCTTATGTCTTTCTCCTAAAACTTTCTCAGCTGGCGAAGCTGGTGCTTACTGGTCCTGCTGGCCCTGCCCCCATGGAGTCTCTTGTTGTAGGGTGGAGATCTGTTTAACTGCAGAAGAAGGAATATGTGGGGTCCTCACCATGTAGAGGACTCAGGAGGGAAGCTGAGGCCTACCCTTGTTTGACTTGTCTAGAAAGAATACTGTAAGATGAAACCCCAGAGGTTGCACTCTGATAGGCTGTGCCTGGGAATGTGGTCTTTGAATAGGGAGAAAAAGACACCCCTAAAAGGGAGGCCACTCGATTGGTGTGTGCTGCAGAAGGAGGTGTCAGAGTAGCTAGGCAGGCGAACAGCCTGGCAAAGGGTGATGTTGGCTGAGATGCGCCCCAGGCAGAGGCTGGGGTGCAGTAGGGAAAGGTTCAGGTTGGACTGGCAGGTGGACCCTTGGGGATGGACTGGGGAGGCAGTGTCAGTGACAGCATCTGCTTTTCTGGCCTTGGTAGTAAAGCTCCTGTCTCACCTTGCTCTTCTCCAGCATGGTCAGGGCTTCCTCTTCCCAGACTGCAAATCCTCCAAAGTCTCCCTCACTAAGGGGTGTTCCAGGGTATTCCATGATGAGGCCTGGACTATAAAGCTGATGTTTCTAACCATTGACCTTGTGGTTATTTGGCAGGGTCATTCCTTACAGGGCTGTTCTGGGCTATTCAGGGTCCTGGACTGCTTGCTAGGAGTGCTCTGCGTTACAAATGTGGCCCTGGTGTCTTCCTGGTCTCTACCTACTCCAAGTTAGGAGTGCTCCTGGTTACAGACATGGCCTGATGTTTCTTAGAGACAGGTTCAGGTGCATCTGAGAATTGTCACCTAGGAGCTGGAGATTTCTTGTTTGTTTTTCAAGACAGGGTTTCTCTGTGTAGTTCTGGCTGTCATGGAACTCTGTAGACCTGGGCAGGAGTTGGGGATTTCTTGACGCTGTCTTTGTTCCTGTTCTGGCTGTCACATCTCTTCTCTCAGTGTGCCCCTGAATTGTCATGGACTGGGCATAACTCTACTCAGCTCTAGGCTGCACACCTCAGGTCCACAGGCAGCAGAGAGTTGTCTGTGGGCCCACAGTTGCTTGAGTGTTATGTGTTCCTCTGTCCTGTGGATTTATATGCCGTGACCTAAAACCCAGGTGTGCATAGATATTTATTCTGTTAAAGTTGAACTGTGGTGTCTCCTGCTTCCTCAAGGCAGTAAGAGATGGCAGACATGGTTAGTGGTGGGCTTTTCTGGAAAGGTCTCTGTGTCTGTCTTTTGGGCAGCTCTGGACACAATGGTAGTGGCTTTAGTGTCAGTTGAACACATCTTAGGGTGTCCTGCAGAAATGGAGCATCTGAGTGTCCATTGGATACTTAACCGCCTCCTGTGGTTTGCTGCCTCTGTGAGGCAAGCAGTCTCCACATTTGTGGGTGCAGAGAACCCAAACCCAGGAGGTTGGGCGACTGAACCCTGAGATTGCAGCTGCAGGAGGCCCCAGCTGAACTGACCCCAGGCAATCAGGCTGCCTGCAAGCACAGGGACAAACCCTGTGTCTGAGATGCATCCTGTCCTTGTTCCCGGTCTTTGTGTCTGCTTCCTCCCCTGAGCTCTGTCTCTATGCTCCAAGGCCCGGTGGTGCCCCCTGGCTCATCCCCCTGTGTGGGAGGGAGCCTGGGAGCCTTTGGGTTTCCTCAACTCAAGACCTGTTCCTGGAGGATGTAACCCTTAAAGGATTGAGGGAGACACTGCTGGGCAGGCAGAAGGTCTGGGCATAGGACTGGGAGTGCTAGAATAGCAAGAGGCACGAGAGAGGTGAGCAGGGTGAGCTAGGGCTGTGGGCCAACTAAGAGGAACAAGATAGACCGTGGATGTGGGGACACACCTTTCTCTCTGCCTAGCATCGGCTGGCACTTGTTTCCACCCTAGCTTTCTAGAGGGAACCCACATCTCGGTGTTCCCTGCAGGGTGTCCCACTGCACGGCATGGAGACCTGTGGCTGCGAGGCTCCCGAGGGTTCGCCTTGGACCACGATGGGGCCAGGCCGCGGCCTCCTAACTGGACTGAGGTGTGCGGCCCGCGAGCCTGGCCGCCCGCTGCTGGTGTCTCAAAGCACTCCCGCCCCTCCCCTGGCCCAGCGCGGGCCCCGTGCCCGCCATGAACGGCCTGTCGGTGAGCGAGCTCTGCTGCCTCTTCTGCTGCCCGCCCTGCCCGGGCCGCATCGCTGCCAAGCTCGCCTTCCTGCCTCCTGAGCCCACCTACTCACTGGTACCCGAACCAGAGCCTGGGCCCGGTGGGGCCGGCGCAGCCCCCTCGGGTCCCCTGCGGACCTCAGCCGTCACCCCCGGGCGCTGGAAGATCCACCTGACAGAGCGTGCTGACTTCCAGTACGGCCAGCGCGAGCTGGACACCATCGAGGTTTTCCTGACCAAGAGCGCGCGCGCCAACCGCATTGCCTGCATGTATGTGCGCTGCGTTCCCGGTGCCAGGTGAGCCGGGGCCTCAGGGCTCGCCGCAGGGATGCCTGGGCGCTGCACTGCCCTGCCTTCCAGCCCACCTTACCCCTCTTGTAAAGGACAGGAGACCCTCTCTCAGGTTCTTGATTTCAGGCCCCCACCAGAGGGTGAGGTAGAGGGGTGACAGCTTCTCAAGTGGAGTCCGGAGTCCAGAGTCCAAAGGGTGAGCCTTTGACTCAGGAGCTAGGCAGGTGCTTCAGGAAGCCACCTGGGCAAGGCCATTCAAGTGCACGGCCTTGACGTGGTGCAGGCACTTGTTTGTTATTGGACTCTCTGGATTGGCCAGAGGCCAACTGGGAACAGAATGGGCCTTAAGATTTTGCTGGTTGCCCTGCGTGGGTGGTGCATGCCTTTAATCCCAGCACTCCGGAGGCAGAGGCAGGGGGATCTCTGTGAGTTCAAGACCAGGCTGGTCTACAGAGTGAGTGCCAGGACAGGCTCCAAAGCTACACAGAGAAACCCTGTCTTGAAAAACAAACAAAAAAAGATTTTGCTGGTGGCCAGGGATAGGGCTCAGTCCTCCCGCTAGCAATAGAGCATGCATTCGTGAAGGCAGCACGGGAGCAGGCTTTCTCAGTACAGTTCCCAGCACCGAGGAATGAATGTACACATCGCCATAAACATGGCCATCAATAGGTCCTGTTATCCCCTGTAGATGGGAAGCCTGCTGGCTGACCACACCCAGGGCTGCAGCACTGAAAAACTCTGGAAGCCCATCCCCAGCCAATACTGCCTCCCACTCTGGGAGCCCAGCAGTGGAGCTGGGCTGTCCCATGTGGTTCCCAGCAGATGACACTGTGAATGCATCAGGGTGGGGGTCAGCCTGTGCCTGCGCCCCTCTGGTCCCCACTGCCAGGTACACGGTTCTCTTCTCGCACGGCAACGCGGTGGATCTGGGCCAGATGTGCAGCTTCTACGTGGGCCTGGGCACGCGCATCGGCTGCAACATCTTCTCCTATGACTACTCGGGCTACGGCATCAGCTCTGGCCGGCCCTCGGAGAAGAATCTCTATGCTGACATTGATGCCGCCTGGCAGGCCCTTCGCACCAGGTGAGGACCCTGGCCCCTAGGGCATGGGTGTGGGGGAACCATCAAAGCCAGTTGGGATCAGAGGGAATAGGCACCTGTGGCCCAGAAGACAACTGTCGTTGGTCCTTGATGTCCACCTGAAAAGGGAAGTTCCTTCACTTGGCCTGGGGGGAACAGAGGACAACTGGGACTAGGAGACAGCCATTGAGGCCTAGCCCAAGAACTAGGGGATCCTAGGACTCTGTGCCATCAGCTTAACTTGCTCTGTGGCAGGTGGCAGTTGAGCCAGCAAGCTGGGCCAGAGGGTGCCCAAGTGATGGCAGTCAGTAGGTCTAGACCACCAGCCTTCACTCCAGACCTCTGTCACACCCTATATCCTGGTCATCCCAACCTCACCCCACCTCACAAGGGCTCCTTTTGCTCCCTCATAGAGCAGGGCCCATGCAGTGAGGTGTAGAAGAGGCCAACCATCTCTAGTTCTGGAGGCCCCCAACCTGGTCATTAAGGTCCCATGTGGTGCTGAGACGCTGACAGCCCTGGGGACCCTGGTTACCCAGGAGATGTGCCAGGTATCACCGGGCTGGGTCCGCTGGCACTACTGGTGCTGGCACTGGGGACCTGTCTGAGTGCCACTCCCCTGTGCCACAGATGCCTGTACTCTGGGATGGCTTCCCCCTGTTGACACTGTCCAGCAGCCTGGAGAGTCACTGCAGTGGTCTGAGCTTTGTCCATTTGTTCCACCACAGCACTGACCCCCAGGAACCTCTCAATACCATAGCTAAACCTCAGGGGATGTGGGGGAGTCTCTTATAAAGGGTTTGTTCCCCCATGGTGGGAGGAGCTTAGGCCTGAGCTGTTGATAGTGCTGGCAGGCAAAACTTGTGGGTCTCGGTCAGCACATGGGAGCAGTACAGATTGCCCCTAGGTGGTCCAGCTCTTGTCTGGGATCAGGGAGGGTCCTGCAGAGGCTTGCCTGTGACAGACAGGTGGGAACTCTGGCAGGGCCTGCAGTCTGGGAGCCACTAGGCCAGCCTAGGGTAAGTGGCCACAGTGATCTGCTGGGGTGGAGGGGCCGCACGGGAAGCTAGGAATGGGCTGGCTCCCAGGACCTGTGCAGTGACACTGCCTGTGTTGTGCAAGCTTCTAATTGGGCAGGAGGGACTCAGGGGACCCTAAACTGGGCCAGGCCATCCAGGGGCATAGTTTCCTAAATTCTCAGGACCCAAACTTGTGGAGAGGCAGCACTGGGAAGAGACAGCCCAGCCCACCTTCTCTCTATTGTTAGGAGGGAACCAGAACTTGGATCTGGACTCTTAGGTCTAAAGCCTGCCTCACTATGGCACTGTCAAAGGGACTAAGGGTAAAGCCAAGGAGCTTCATCCTGGCAGGGCTCTGGGGACCGCCCACCTCCCAGCCTGCTGACCCTGCTGCTGCTGTCCGTCAGGTACGGCATCAGCCCCGACAGCATCATCCTTTATGGCCAGAGCATTGGCACAGTGCCCACGGTGGACCTGGCATCGCGCTATGAGTGTGCTGCGGTGGTCCTGCACTCGCCTCTCACCTCAGGCATGCGGGTGGCCTTCCCTGACACCAAGAAGACCTACTGCTTCGATGCTTTCCCTAAGTGAGCATAGGGGTTGGGGACTGGGGGTGTGCGGGGGTGGGGTGGGGGATGGGGAGCCCAGCCTGACATGTTCTCCCTCAGCATCGAGAAGGTGTCGAAGATTACGTCACCGGTGCTCATCATCCACGGCACGGAGGACGAGGTGATCGACTTCTCACATGGGCTGGCACTGTATGAGCGCTGCCCGAAGGCCGTGGAGCCACTGTGGGTGGAGGGAGCCGGGCACAACGACATTGAGCTGTACAGTCAGTACCTGGAGCGCCTGCGCCGCTTCATCTCCCAGGAGCTGCCCAGCCAACGCACCTAGCCAAGCCACAGGGACCTCAGCAGTACAGCCCTCTGCCGGGACTGCATGTGACCCGGCGCCCAGGACCCTACTCGGCACCCCATGGGCCATGAGCCATGTGCAGGCGACGTGCAAGCAAAGAGAAGGAAAGAGGGAAACTAATTAAAGGTTTAAGATTTTAGGGTTACGCTGGCTTCTTCATGGCTCCAGTGCGCCTTCCTGGGGCTGGGAGATTACTAAAGACCAGGGGGGTTCGGGGCTGTGAGGGAGGCTCAGGTCCTCCAGCCAGGCCTGCACTACAGCAGCACCTCGCTCTACAGGAGTTTATCCCCACTGCACACATGGCATGAACTCCCACTCCAGATTAGGAAATAGCAGGTCCAATGGAACTCAGAGCCATGACTAGGGCATGTTCTGTGCCAACCGGGAGCTGAGGTGATCTCCCCAGGACCTAGCTAGTGCGGATATCCTCTGCAAAGCTGAGCCACTTGTCTCTTCTAGCCATAGGGTCCCTAGGCCTGTCTGCAGAGAGGTCAGCACCCTGAACTGACTCCTGAAGCTGCAAGGTCCCTTTAAGAGTGGGTGGTACACTTGGGGGCTGGAATATGTGGGGTGTGGCTGTAGCAGAAGTGACATAAATCATGGTTTTGACTCCAGAGGCTTCCATCTGCTAATGCTGAAGCTGGAGCCTGACTCCCACGTCCATGAAAGCCTTACCAAATCGGAGTGTCCCTGATGCTGTGCCCACTCCTCTCTGGCCTCTGAATCTTGGTACAGGTTGCATAGGGCACCCTCACTAGATCCCTGTCTGCAGTCCAACTGCTTGGTTCTCCCACAACTACCTCCCTCTCCATCATCATCTGCTGCAGGGTTGTCTCTCAGCCCCCTGTCCTGCTCCCATCCACCCCTGGTGAAATACTGAGCTTTAGACCCCAGACTGTCCCAGGGCTGACTCTCCTGTGACCCTGGTGCAGCAAAGAAGAAGAGTGCCTGCGCACAGCCCAGGCCAACCCTCATCCCTAGCCCCATCATCCTGGGATAGGGGTGCTGAGACAGGATTGCCACAAATATTGAGGGTAACCTACAGCATAGAGACCCTTTCTCTAAGTCCAGCTGTCTTCCTGGGTTCTGGGGATGGAACCAGGTGTTCCCTTAGGGGTGAGAGCACTCCACCAGCTAAGCTGCAGCCCCAACTCTCCTTTTACTTTTTGAGTCAGGGCCTTCTTTGTTCTCTAGCTTGCTGTGATCCTGAACTGACCCCGAGGCCTGCCACACCTGGTTTATGTGGGACTTGGGGCACTGGGCATGCTGGATGGGAACTCCAGCCATGCTTTTGTTTTTAATTTTTGAGATAGAGTCTCTGTCTTGAGCCTGGCAGAGTGAAACTTGCTATGTAGACCAGGCTGGCCTCCAACTTGAGGCAGCCTTAGTCTCCCCACTGCTGGAATGACAGACCTGATGAGCCAGCATGTAAGCCACAGCTAATTTTTTTTTTTTTTTTGGTTTTTCGAGACAGGGTTTCTCTGTGGCTTTGGAGGCTGTCCTGGAACTAGCTCTTGTAGACCAGGCTGGTCTCGAACTCACAGAGATCTGCCTGCCTCTGCCTCCCGAGTGCTGGGATTAAAGGCGTGCACCACCAACGCCCGGCAAGCCACAGCCAATTAAACAAACAAACAAACAAAAAACCCCAGGCAGGCTGGGGCTTGTTTGCACAAGCCTTTAACCCCAGCACTCAGGATGCAGAGGCAGACAGATCTCTGGGTTCAAGGCCAGACTGGTGTACAAAGTTCCAGGACAGCTAGAGCTACACAGAGAAGCCCTGTCTCAAACAATCCCATTTATTTAGGGGTGAGGCATAGGTACCACAGCATATGCAGAGGTCAACTGTCAAGGATCTGCTCGCTAACCATGTGCATTTTGGGGACTGAATTCAGGTAATGAGACTTGGAGGCAAATGTCTTTACTCACTGAGCCATCTGGCTGGCCCTACAGCCAACTTTTTAAATGCTTCTGTCCACTGTGTTTTGTAATAGCCATCTTTGTCATTATTAAGTCATTTAAAAGTTGGATAAATGTACATTTATTATAAAGATATATATTTAAATGGTCTGTATTTCACGGCCTCTTTCTACCCACCTGTTTTCTTGCTTGCTAAAGCAATTCATACTTCAAGGAAGTCAGGGGGAGGGGGGCTGGAGAGACGGCTCAGTGGTAAAGAGCATTGTTGCTCTTGCAGAGGACCCAGCTCAGTTCCTGTCACTCCAGCTCCAGGGCATCTGATGCCTCTGGACCTGAGCTCCTGCACACAGGCACACAC
Source organism: Cricetulus griseus (assembly GCF_003668045.3). Lineage (NCBI taxonomy): Eukaryota > Metazoa > Chordata > Mammalia > Rodentia > Cricetidae > Cricetulus > Cricetulus griseus. The sequence goes on along the minus strand of NC_048598.1, from coordinate 101,368,795 downwards.
ATTCATACACAGGTGCACACACACAGGTGTTCACACTCATACACAGGTGCACACACACAGGTGTTCACACTCATACACAGGCGCTCACACTCATACATAGGTGCACACAGATACATAGGTGATCACATCATATACAGGTGAACATACTCATACACAGGTGCTCACACTCATACACAGGTACACACACACAGGTGCTCACACTCATACACAGGTGCACACACATACACAGGTGTTCACACTCATATACAGGTGCACACACACAGGTGCTCACACTCATACATCTGCACACATACACAGGTGCACACACACACAGGTGTTCACACTCATACAGGTGCACACACACACAGGTGCATCTGCAGGATCATTTAAGTGTGGGTGCTTGGCCTATAGGCAGGTCTGTGTGCCACCTGAGTTCAGGTGTCCAGGGAGGCAAGAAGATCTCAGGTTCCCTGAAGTCACAGGTGGTTGTGAACCACTCCATATGGGTGCTGGGAATCAAACTTGGATCCTCTGCAAGAGCAGCAAGTATCACCCCCCCCCACACACACCCAGGGTTTCTCTGTGGCTTTGGAGGCTGTCCTGGAACTACCTCTTATAGACCAGGCTGGTCTCGAACTCCTAGAGATCCGCCTGCCTCTGCCTCCCGAGTGCTGGGATTAAAGGTGTTTGGAGCAGCAAGTATTCTGAACCATGACAGACCCTCAGGCTCCTCCCACCCTGCTTTTTTTTTCTGCTGTTTTCTGAGGCAGGGCTTCTGATTCTGCCTGAGGAGTATAGAGGTTACAGGTGTGCGTCACCATGTCCTGATGACTTCATGGTCATTTTAAAGCTGTACTTTTTAAAAAGTTCATGTTTTGACAATTTGAGAGAGTCTTCGCTAATGAAGGCTAGCCTAAAACTCACTGTGTTTCCCGGACTGTCCTGGAACTTGCTCTGTAGACCTTGGTTTCAAACTCCCAGCGATTTGCCTGGCCCAGTCTCCTTCCACAGTTTATAGGAGGACTCTATGCCTCTACCCTTGCCTCGCTGTATTCATTGCAAAGACTGAGGTCTCTTCTACACTGTTACCCCAAGTTGCAGGAACCTTGGGAATCCTTTTTTCTCATGAACTTCAAATGAATTCCTTTCATCCTACTAATCCTTGAAGGGCTAGGGGTGTGGTCAAGGATGCAGTTCCCCCCCTCCCAGAGTCCCTCAGTGAAGGGCAGCAAAAGCAAACAAATGAATGCAAATTGCTCACACAGATAAAATTATGATGAAACTGTTATCTTAAATACAGGATGAAGTGATCTAACCTCCCTTTGGCTCTTTCTGCTGGATACTCTGATAGCGAATGAGTACTTGTGGCTCAGTCATGGGTGCCATGTTCACTCCGGTTTGATCCACACAGTGTGAACTCTGTGCCTCTTGTCAGCAGCAACCACAGGTATCTGTGGAGTGGGTCCCCCTGCGTGTGTTCTCTGCCTGTGCATTTCCTGCAAGATGCAGAGCATGGCAGCCAATGGGGAGCCCTGGGGACCTTGGACTGGACAATGACCCCAGCTCCTACTTCTGAGGGTCTTGTTTCCCCTGGGTTCCTTTTTACATACACCCCTTTTCCCAGAGGCCATTATTAGCTCCAGGAAGCACCGCACCCCCACCTTAGCTATAACTTGTGGCCAGGATGCCCTCCCTCCTGGGATCAGGGCCAACTTTAGCTGTCCATTCTGTGAATCTCTTCGCCACACTGTTTCACATCCTGGTTGTAGTGGTTTCCCAGTCCAATACATGGTCACAAGCCATAAGGTCAGCTCACGTTCCCTATATGACTTACCTCCAGCCAAGTGACTAGGCATAGTATGGCACCCAAAGACTTAAGGGGACAAGATCAGAGCTGCTCGGTTACATGGGCCTTCCCACCCTGCACCTTCAGGTCATTCTGTCCTCTCCAGTCTTGAGGCCTCACAGACTGTGGGCCCAGCTAAGGGTAAGAATGGCTGCCTGCCTTAGGGTTCAGATTCCTCCTGAAACCATCTTGTCTTTGGACCTGGTACAGGTCTCTATAAAACAGTTACCTCCTTTACCTAGATATACAGTGGGGACAAGGACATGGTGGGCATGCTGCCTCTTTGGCTAAGGGGCCCACAGTGGATACTGATTGCATGGCTGACATGCACACTGATTTAGTCAGATTTTTTTTTTTTTTTTGATTTTTTGAGACAAGGTTTCTCTGTAGCTTTGGAGCCTAATCTGGCACTCGCTCTGGAGACCAGGCTAGCCTCGAACTCACGGAGATCCACCTGCCTCTGCCTCCCAAGTGCTGGGATTAAAGGCATGTGCCACCAACGCCCAGCTTTTTGTAGGGAGACACCCTAGCCCCACCCAAGAGTCCTGGGACAGGTACCAGGTGGACCCGGGACTCGCCCATAAGGGCGTGGTGAAGGAAAGCCGGGGTGACGTACGGGAGCTTCTTAAGGGGCTGCACGTGGGGACCCGGGCCCCTTTTGTTCTGGCCGCGCTTGCTGGGTTCTATAACCTAGCTCTGGCCTGTGCTTTGCCCTGGTGTCTTTTTGAATAAAGAGACTTTAATCGTAATAGGTAATAGGGTTGTTTTTAAGTGCTGGGATTTTATCTTGTTTTTTGAGACCGGGTTTCTCTGTATAGCTTTTGGAGCCTATCCTGGAACTCACTCTGTAGAACAGGTTGGCCTTGAACTCACAGAGATCTGACTGCCTCTGTCTCCCTAGTGCTGGGATTAAAGGCCTGCACCACCACTGCCCAGCCTCTTATTGGTTTTTCAAGATAGGGTTTGTCTGTGTAGCCCCGACTGTCCTAGAATTAGCCTAGGCTGGCCTTGAATTTACAAAGATTCACTTGCCTTTCTAGTACTGGGATTAAAGGTGTGTACCACCACCTCCTAGCCTCAGTGCTGGGATTTTAAACAATCCAGACTGGCCTGGACTCATTATATAGCCAAGAATAATTTTCTGATTTTCCTGCCTCCACCTTGGAAGTGCTAAGATTAAAAACAAACAACTATCGAATCAAACAAACAAAAATGTCTGGTGTAGGTCTGTCCAGCCTTCAATTTGTGTTGGATGCTGCCATAGTTCAAGCCAATCTTAGAGTCACTGTCCCTAAGAAACAGCCTGTCTGAGCTCTGGAGCATTTGGTGTCAACCACCTTAGCCACATGGCTTGGAAGCAACAGTGAAATGGGGCTGTAGTTTCTGTCCTACCTGACCCAAGTCTGAGTAGCTTTCCCTAGGGCAGAGCTCAGAACAGGCAAAAACCAGGCACATAGTGAGTCTCGGGAAGATGACAGGCCTCTGGGATCCCTGTCCCTCAGAATGGAACCCAGAGCTCTCAATAAAGTCCTTAATAGCTCACCTTTGGGCCCAGGTGTGGTGGTCACACCTTAAGTGCAGCACTTCCAAGACAGAGGCAAGTGGATCTCTTGTGAGTTTGAGGCTAGCCCAGTCGACACTGGGTTCCAGGACAGCCAGGATGACACAGAGAAATCCTATCTCAAAAAAAGACCTGAAATAATATAGCCAAATGTTGGATAGTCATGGTAGCTCAGACCTGTCATTTACCTTGATCCTGTCTGGAAATAAAACTCACCCATGGAACTAGCAAGGATTGGTACCTGAGCCCCAGGGGTACTGTCACAGGAGAAAGGCGACTCTCACTGGTCAGAATTTGTGGGGGCAAGCTGGGTAGTTTCCCAGAATCCTCAGCATCAAAACAGTGTGCACAGGGTTCCGGCCTTGACCATACCATCTGTAAGTCAGGGCAGCTGTTCTTTAGGTGGTCCTTCATGGGTTAGCAGCAGCTTCCATGGTTCAACAGTGTCAGCCTGGCCTGCAAGTGGCTGGGCTGGTATATGAGGATAGTATGTAGGAGCTGTATATGAACACCCAAATGGGGTGGGGGTGGGGGCTCCATATGATAGCAGGTACAGGTTACAGATGGTTCCCTCTCAGAGGCTTAGGCCCTCAGGACACAAACAGGTCTAATGATATGGTTGGAATATGCTAAGTGGCACCACCTGGTGGCGGTGCAACCCTTCTTACGACTATAGGGCTGTGGGGTGTGACCTCTTGAGCCAAGGGGTTGCCCTTCTTTCATTCTGATGCAGTTCTCAACAAAGAACTGTCCATGGCTCCTCTCTTCTGGTGTGTGTGTGTATGCGTGCGTGCGTAGGGATGCAGAGGGTGGGTGCACGGGTGCGAAGGAACGGCAACAGATTCCTACAGGGATGCCACCCCTCCCCTTTAGAAGACACAGAAGCTGGTTCAGGACCCGCATGGTTCTGTGGGAGTGCAAACCTGGAGAAGGAGGGTGGGTGTGTTCTCCTGTCCCACTTCTGTCCAGCCAGAGTGTTTCTTGGGACCCCAGAGTATCCAACTTGTGCTGTTGAGTGACATGGGTTTCACCACCAAGTACACTGGGGCCTAGAGAAATATGGCCGACCCGAGGGCAGAGAGGCAGAACCTGACCAAGTCAGCAGGAGATGCAGTGGGAGGGTAGAGATGGCACCAGGGTAGGGATCACTGCCACCATTCTAGCCTCTGCCTGAGAACGAGAGCGAGCCTTGGCTTGACTGCTGTTGGCTGGCGCGCTTCGCCCCCTGGAGGCCACGTGGGCCACTGCACGGCCTCCTCAACCCGGCGGGAGTTAGGAAGGGGCGGGAGTCTGGTCGCCTACTTCCGCGCAACCGGCGCCTGGGGCCAGGGGCATTTAGGGTACCATCATTTCACAACTTGGTTGTAGCATCCATGGGAGTTTCCAATTGCTCTATTAGCCTCAGTTTCCCTGCTCCAGTCTCAAGGGTCCCAGCCGAGGAAGGAAAGGAACGTCCAGAACTCCGGTGTCCCTAGCTTCGAGTGGGTGACTGAGCCAGGCCTTTTCATTGCAGCCCCGCTCATTTTTGCCATTCCGATTATCCACAGGCTTAGTGATTCCCGAACCCCGGTGCGCAAAGATGAACTCTACAGACTCGCTCGGCCAGGCTGGGCGGAGGGCACCCTACATTCCTAAGGTCCACTGCCGGAATACTTCACCCCCAAGACAAGCATGACATTGGGGACCCCGGAGACGGGGAGTCAGGACTGTAGGATTATTGCCGGGCGCCAGGGCTAGGAAAGGGGGAAGGGTCGCGCACGTGGCCTGGGGGCGGGGACGCGCGTTTCCGCACTCCCACCCTGGCCACGTGCTGATCCCAGCCCTCCCCTCCCCTCCCCTCCCCTCCCCACCGCGGACAGGGGCGCGCCCCAGTGCTTGTGTCTGTGTATGTGTGTGTGTGTGGAGGGGGGGGACTGGCTGGAGAGGGGGAGGCCTCCCGGCGTCTGCGCGCCCCGCACAGCGTAGTGGGCGCGCCCGGGAGATGGAGCGCGCACCCGGAGGAGGCGTGGCGCGCACTGGGGTAGGAGGTGGGACATCCGAGGCTGGGGTAGGGCGTGTGGGCGTGTCGCCGAGTGGGCGTAACTCCCAGCGCGTTCGGAGGTGGCGATCCGGGAAGGGCACCAGTGGTGGGGGTAGTTCATGCCGGCCGAGGGCAGGGCTTCCCTCCGTTTGACTTGTTCTTCCCTGGAGAGGGCACGATCCAGGGTGCTAGGGGACGCCGAGTGGTCTGTGGGTGCCCAAGAGTGTGGAAGTCGGGGAGGACTGCAGCTGGCGGAGTGAGCTCCGCCCGCCCGCCGGCGGGGGCGCGCGACTCTCGGGCAGTGGAGGGCGCGGCAGGAGGGGGCGTGCCCGCGATGGGAGGGAGGGCGTGGCCATTGAGCCCCGAGGGGGCGTCCTCCGGGCGGGGCGGACCGCGGCCGCCCCCGCGGGCTCCGGTGCGTCAGGGCGCGTCAGGCGGGGCGGGGCGGGGCTGAGCGCGGGCGGCGGCGGCGCGCCGGGGCCTCCTCCTCCTTCCCCTCCTCCCTCTCCTCCTCCGCCTCCCGCACTCCAGCAGCCGCCGCCGGCCGGACGGGCGCAGCTCCCGCCGCCTCCGCTTCTCCCCCGCCGCCGGTCCCGCGCCCGCGCGTCCTTGCCCGGCATGTCGGCGGCCGTGGCGTGCGTGGATTACTTCGCCGCCGACGTCCTCATGGCCATCTCCTCTGGAGCCGTAGTGCATCGCGGGCGACCCGGCCCCGAGGGCGCCGGCCCCACTGCCGGCCTGGATGTGCGCTCTACGCGCCGCGAGGCCACGCCGCCGGGGACCCCTGGGGCTCCGCCACCGCCAGCCACCGCTCCGGGACCGGGGGGCGCCAGCGCTGCGCCCCACCTGCTGGCCGCCACCATTCTGGCGGATCTGCGAGGCGGGCCCGGAGCCGCCACCGCAGCCAGCACCGCGGGGGGCACCTCTCCGGTCTCCTCTTCCTCGGCAGCTTCGTCGCCGTCTTCGGGCCGCGCCCCCGGCGCTGCCAAGAGCCACCGCTGTCCCTTCCCAGGCTGCGCCAAAGCCTATTACAAGTCTTCGCACCTCAAGTCACACCTGCGGACGCACACAGGTAACCCCGGGGGGTGCAGGGGGCGCGTTGGAGAGGTCTCGGGGACCCTCTTCCCCCACCTCACTGGGAACCCCGAAACTGCGTGGCGCGTGGGGGGCGGGGAGGGGGCGCGCCCGGGCCTCGGCCGCCCCGCCGGCCGGGAAGGCGGGGACATGGTGGGTGGGGCGCGCGCGGGGGCGTGGCGGCCACGCGGTCCGGCGGCGCGCGGAGGGCGGCCCTGGTGGCCTAAGCGGCAGCTTTCTCCTGCTTCAGCTTTCTCCTGCGGGCTAGGACTGCAGGCTGTTCGGGGTCCACCCCGGCATGGCGAGTCCACCACGCGCGATCGTGTTCCCCTGCTTCCCACCCCTTCAGTCCCGCTTCGTGTTCCTGTCCTGTTTCTGTGCGCTCGTGGTCTCTTGGCGCTTGGTGGTCAGAACATCCGGTTCCGTAGTTCTTCTTCGGCCCTACCCCCAGCCTCAGTGTCCTTATCTGTGAAGAGGGTGGGAGGATCCGGGTCACCGCCTCCGGGGTAGCTGTGCGGATTCCCTCCGGAGGGCGACGAAGTCTCTGGCGCGGTGCCAGGGGGTGGTGATGGTGGTGAGGAGGTGGCCGTCCCGCATATTTCTCTTTCTATTCTGTGTACTTAAACATGATGGAGGGAGGCCACGACCTGGACTTGGAGTTAGGGGCTTGGGTCTCCAATCCAATGGGATTGAAATCCCCTCTCACCCCCTGTGTTTGCGCACTCCACACACCTGTGATGGATCTGCACAAAGTCCAAGGTGGGCAGCGAGACTTAGCCACACCAGGGTTTCTGGGAAGTACAGTCCTTCGGGATTGGCTGGGGGAAACCTTTTGCTTCCTGTCCTGGTCGCTCCAAGGGTTTATTCGTTTTAGCTGGGAATGTGCATTAGGATTTGAAAATCCACCCCTGCAGCGATGGTGTAACCACCAACCAGCTTTGCAGCTTCCCTGGGATAGGGGACCTGCCTCTGTCGTTTCCCTAACGTTCCTGCTTTTGGTCTGCGATCTCCTGTCTATATAAAAGATACAACATGTCCCACTCTTCCTATGGGCAACAGGGCACCGAAAGAGGGCTCTCATCGTGGTCACACTGGGGGAGAGTTTAGGACAGCCTCCATAATTGTGTGGGTGGCCCCAGGCATATTCAGGGCAGGTAAGGGGGTGGAGGCACCATCTTTGGAGTCTGATGAACCAGCGGGTGGGCATATGGATGGTGCCTCCACTCATTTTGTCTTCCTCAGTTATTGTCTTTAGCGCCTGAGGTCTAGGGGCTGCTCTGTGTTGGTGCCCAGATGAACAGAGCTTGGGGCAGGCAACTCTGTATTCTCTGTTGCTACACAGTTATCTCTACAGAACATTTGAGGGGATCACAGGGATTGCAATGTACATTTTTGTTGTTGTTTGTTTTTGTGACACTTGGGAAAGATCTCTTTGCTACAGACTAGAGCCCAGGGTGTCCTGGCTCACACCAAGTGAGTTTGCCAGTACAGTAATGGGAGCCTACTGTAGCCAGGGCTGCACCTGGATCCATCCACACCTTCCGACCCTGTATTCTACCTAGTTCTCAGAACTTGACTTCTGCCGGTCTGTAAAAGAGGAATCCAGCATATTCCCCCACCCCCTAGGGCATCAAGAGACGATTCTATTGTCTTTCTGTCAATGGCTGCAAGCTGCCCCTATGCTTGGAGGGATGGGTGACCTGGCATGCCAGAGAATCTGAGGCCCAAGGTGAAGTCCAAGTCTAGGGTTGACTACAGGCAGTTCTTTGTAGTGGGGAGGGTGTGAAGCCCTTCACTAAATCCTGTGTCATAGTCTACCACCACCACCATGGGAAACTGGGTACCATATCCCCAAACTCCCCTCATAATAACCATTTGTGGGGCCAGGGGAACCACATTGAATCCAGGCATCTTAATGTCGGTTTTGGGGTGTCTGGAGATCACATAGACTTGAGTGCTGCTATATAGTGAATTTAAACGAATATATATATATATATATATATATATATATATATATATATATATGTCCCTGTCTATCTCTCCCGGCTGTCCTGGAATTTTGTAGACCAGGTTGGCCTCCAACTCAGAGATCCACCTGCCCCTGCCTCCCAAAGGCTGAGATTAAAGGTGTGTGCGACCATGCCTGGAACCATATAGTTAATTTAAAAGCCTCATTTTTTGAGACAAGTTCTCACTCTATAGCCCAGACTGGCTTTGGAACTAGATGCAATCCTCCTGCTTCAGTTTCTCCCGAAGGCTAGGATTAGAAGAAGCAAGAGCCACCTCTTGGTTGGAAGGGGATTTGGTTATTGCACACTGCAGGGGAAGGTGGCACAGGCATCCCAGGGTCAGTGGGACTCATCTCTAGTGCAGACCAGGGATAGATCTGGTACCCTGCAGAGCCATGCCCTAAGGCTGTTCATTGGGAGAGAGCTGTCTCCACTCACCCACTCCTGCCTGCTTATGGATCCATTTAGTTTTCTGAGGCATAGATAGAGCAGGGTAAAGGGCCACCTTGCAGCCCCATTATGTCCATTCCACTGTACTTGGGGGTGTAGAGATCTAGGGGGTTACAGGACATCCCCATCCAAGGGCCTAGAGGCTGTAGGCAGATCTTGGCACCCCTGAGCACTACCGTTGCCCCAGCCCCTGCTTGGGGTGGGGAAGTACTTTAGAGGCTGTGGGAGATGTTGACTCTGTTGCCATGGATACTGCAAGAGAGCCAGCCTTGAGGCGGGGGTGGGAGGAGAGGCTGGCTGCTGGTTCTGCTCACCAAGCCCCCCCCATCTCTGGCATCCTTTCTCCCTAGGCCTCTGGAGTGGGGTGAGGTGGGGGGGGTCATTGATCGGGTCCCTGTAGATGGAACCCAGGGACCTGGGAGTAGCCTGACTATTCATCCAGGCAGGGTCTCACCCCTGTGGGACCAGGAGGTTCTCAGTAAGGTGTCCATGGGTTCCCCTTAATTGGGATAGCCACACATGTTCCTAGTCACCCAGTATCTCCTAAAGGGCCTCAGGGTCACCTCTAGTATTATCTGGAAATTCTGTTTACTTAGGTCTGAGAAATGTTAGGGTCTGGGTTAGGGTAATGGGGGTTTTGACTGCCAATGATAGCCTGATGCACCCCAGAGTCCAGTGGACGCAGAAGGAGAGCACTCATTGCCCCTGACCTCCCCACATACCGTGGAGCACACACTCCTATATGCATACAATAATTAAAAGATTATATAAATTTGAAGAAATGTTAGTGTATGTGGTTACTGGGACTGCCCAGAGTCACTGTGGACGTCCTCCGACCCTGTGCCCACTAAATATGAAGTTGGAAGGTGGAGAAGGGCAGATTTGCTTAGGCCTGTGTAGCAGGGCGGGGCCGGGAACAGTGTGGCTGCAGAGGGAACAGCAGGCTGGTCCTAGGGCTGGGATTTTGAGGGCTAGAGGGTGGGGGTGTCTCACAGGCAGGCTTGGGCTTATCGGGAAATCTCTTTATAGAGGAGGATTAGGTGGGATAGGAGAGTGGGGCAGTGTCTAAGGGGGTGGGTGCAGGGAAGCCAGGGCCACCCCTAGCTTTTCTGAAGCTTTTTTCTGAAGCTATTTCCAGGAGGAGAGACAGGTGGGGAAATTGGGGCCTGGGATGGGAAGAAACCTGGTCACCTGCAGGTCAGTGTGATTTGAAGCTCTGTAGAAAAGGGGGAAGGGTCAGGCCCTGTGGGGTTCAGGTGGCCTTTGAGGACTGATACCCCATTCAGCTTCTTCTTCAGGGCATACCAGCCACTAGGTTGGGTGATAATCACACCTCCACCCAGGCTTCTGATAAAAGTAACCCAGATGGGATGGGAGTTGGCAAATGATACCAGCCAGAGGCCTGGCTACCCTTTGGAGGGGTGGGTTGGTGTCTGTCCTGGGAAGTTTCAGAGTGTTGTCCTTACTCCCCAGTCTCAAGAACTCCTGAGAGGTGGGGCATAGCCAGACAGTCAGGCTCTTTGGGAAGGAGAAGGGGGGGGGGTGGTAATAGGGCCATGCTGCCCTTTTTTTGTTTGTTTGTTTTTGTTTTTTTTTTTTTTGAGACAGGGTTTCTCTGTGGCTTTGGAGGTTGTCCTGGAACTTGCTCTATAGACCAGCCTGGTCTCGAACTCACAGAGATCTGCCTGCCTCTGCCTCCTGAGTGCTGGGACTAAAGGTGTGCGCCACCACTGCCTGGCTTAATGATTTTTTTAAATTTACTGTGTACTTGTGTGTATGGCCATGTGCGCCACAGTGCATTTGTGAACGTTGGAGGAGGACTTGGAGAGTTGGTTCACTCCTACCATGTGGGTCCTGGGAATCCAACTCAGGTTGGGGTAAGGTCTGCCTGGTGGCAAGAGACATTTCACTAGCCCACTGCCTCTCGCTTCTGTAAATGGGCAGCCCTGCCTGTCCTGGTTCATGCTCCTTCATCCAGACCTGTAGGCTCTCCCACAGGTAATCATTAGGCACCCACAGCATGCCAGACTCAGGCTGTGAAATTTTAGGAATTTAGCTGGGAACTCAGCTCACAGCTGGGCATTAGGGAGGGACAAATACACTGGGAGACCACAGTTCGGGGCAGCCCTCTCCTGGGGTAATGCCCAGTAGGGAAGGGGTAGCAGGCAGCCCACAGAGCCAAGGTTTGGACTTCATCATTGACTTCCAGCCAGGGTGGAGGTTGGCCAGCCCTATACAGCAGTCCAAGCCTCCCCCTGAGGTGGAACTCAGCAGGGTGAGGCCTGGCCTGATGGAAACTGCACCTTCAGGTCCCCCTCTGCTGGCCATTCCTCTCCTGGAGCAAGTTTACAGGATGTCACAGCCTCCATGTTTTAGAGGCTACAAAGCACATAAGGCTCTGGTGTTGTCCCCAGCTCACCCCAGCCCCGCCTGAGTCAGAGGGTCAAGTCCACAGCCACGCCCACAGGGCCCTTCCTGCGTGATCCCCACCCACCTAATCCTCCTCCTGCCTTCAGTCAGGTAGCCCAGAGCTGTAGGGGACTGCAACCTCCCCCAGGTTAACTCCATCTCCCAGCCCCCTAGGTAGATTGTGATACCGTAGCACGTAGCACAGCCAGGCCAGGCATTTGGCAAGTGTACACCCGACGTTGCGGGGGTTGGGTTAAGCGCCGCCACCGGTGTGCACACGTGCGCTCCCCAACCCCCAAGCGTGGGGCGGGAACTGGGAGGCTCCCTGCTCAGCAAAGCGACCCTGGCCCGAGCCTCTCTCTCTCCCGTGGCAGGAGCTAGGACCATGTGAGCAAGGCCGGTTGGGGCTGCCGATGTCTCCGGCTTACCACCGCCGAGCTACGTGCAGCAGCTGCGTCCCCAGCGGGCTGGCGCTGGCAGCGATCGCCTTCACTGCAACCTGCTCCTGGCTAAGTGGAACTAGGGGGCGAGAGGCGGGAACCAGCCCCGCCAGGAGGCCCCGAAAGGGGAAATAAGCTGATTACATGCTAGGGGGTGTCCCCTTTTCTTTCATCCCCTCCCCCCGTCCTCTGTCCCGCAAAATGGCGACAGGATTACATGGCTCTCTTGGACGGACATAGGACATAGTTCTGTCACTTGGGATCTGTTCCAAAGCTAGGAACCTTGCCTTATAACCAAGCACCTCTTCCCTTCAGATTGAGCCCCTTGGGTGCGGAGGTCGAGCTGGGGTAGGGGAGGAATCCTTTCTGGGGCTGTTTTGGGGCGCTTGGGCCCGCTGAAAAACATTCTTATTGTGACCGGACATTTTGCATCATTTAGGGGACACTTTAGAAATTATTAGGGCTGCTGGCTGCCGTCTAGAAACACTGATCCTTTCTCCCTTCCTTTACAGCCTAGGGTCGCAGACTTCCTGGGGTCTCAGGTTGCCTAGATGTCATGCTAAATTGGCGCATGAGGGCCCCAGAAGTAGTTTCCTGGCCTCTGCACCCCCATGGTGGGGGGCACTTGGGTGTGGTTTGCAGGGGGCCGGATGGAGATTTTTTTTTCTGGTGGCTTCCTGGGCGGTGTTGGCTGTGCCCCGCCTAGCCCTGGACCCACCCACTTCCCCTCCCCTTCCTCACTCTCTCTCCTGGGATCCCATGAGCTGCTTACTGTAAAGACGACACCAGGTCACCCTGCCTTCAGTCTTGCCTAGTATCTGTTCCCCTTTCTGGTCGCCTTTACACTTCCTTCCCTCACTTACATGAATCCTGTCTGGAGGGCCCCTGGGCTATTTTCTGAGTACCTGTTCCTCAGTGGATTAACCTGGGACCACACCAGGTGACTTCATGCTTGAACTGATGTGACTTCACAGAGGTTAGGGCTCCCGGTCACAAGGGGCTGGTTCTGCCTCCTGCCTACTCGCTACTCTGTGCAAGCAGAGTGTTACAGGGGCTTCAGGTCCACACTCTATGCACGCACTCCAACCCTTAGGCATTAGAATTCCAGGCTTTTGGGTACCCATAGCACATGGGCCCTGTCTCCAGAACTAGAGCCTAAGGCCAGCCAGACCAAGTCCAAGATACTGGGGTCCTGGGTGAATTCACTGGGCTCTTCTTGGTCATTGGAGGCCCTCCCAGGAAGATGCTAAATCACATGGCAAAGTCTGGTGTTGTGGGTGTCTCTAGGGAACCCAAGAGCTTGGATGGGGCTAGTTATGTCTGATGGGTCCTAGGTTGGGTCTGCGAGGCCACCAGGGTGGTGGGAGTGGTCTATGGAGGAAGTTGCCTAGTGGTGGCTCCTCCCAGCCCCAAAGGCAACTGCTGTGCCTGACTGGCTCTGCCCCAGAGACCACGCCTCTGGCAGTCAGCTCTCTGCACCAGCGGTTGAATTTAAACTAAGTTTGGGATTACAGCGTGGCCTTTCCTACCTCTGCTGGGGCACAAGAGTGTTGTGCTATCCCCAGCTTCAGAAACCCAGACTGTAACTAGCATGGCCTGATTATTCAAAACTGCAGATGGCCCAGGGTATAGGGGAGAGCCTGTCCCATATCCTTGTGTCCAAGGACCTGGAAAATGCCTCCCCATGGCTATTTGGAAGAAAGGGACTAAGACATAATGAGGACCTTTCCTTAGGATGAGCAGAAATGGACATAGTTCACCTCAGACATGGTGGCCTGCTCCTATAGCCCCAACACTTGGGAGGTTGAGACAAGATTGCCTTTAGGTAGTTCTAGGCTATCTGGGACTATATAGCAAGACTCTGCCTCCGCAGACCTGTGAGGACTGGCTAGGCATGTAGCTCAGTGGGCAGAGTGCTCCTCTAGCATGCAGAAGCCCTGGTTTCTGTCCTCAGCACCACGGAAGCCAGGTTCAGTGGTCTATGCCCTTCATTCTAGTGCAGGGTTGGAAGCAAGATAATCAGGCCATCTTTAGCTAAGTTGCTGGATACCCTGTGTAATTAGGGCAGCTCCTATAGGTGGGTGGCAGCCTTGGGATTTATAGGAAACCCTGTCTTTGCCCACTCACCACTCTGTCTTTTGTGCAGGTGAACGGCCCTTTGCCTGTGACTGGCCTGGCTGTGACAAGAAATTTGCCCGTTCTGATGAGCTGGCCCGCCACCACCGGACGCACACAGGCGAGAAGCGGTTTCCCTGTCCCCTGTGTACCAAGCGCTTCACCCGCAGTGACCACCTGACCAAGCACGCCCGACGCCACCCTGGCTTCCGTCCGGAACTACTACGACGACCTGGTGCCCGAAGCGCCTCTCCCAGCGACTCACTGCCCTGCAGCCTGGCTGGCAGTCCTGCACCAAGCCCTGTCCCTAGCCCAGCTCCTGCCGGCTTGTAGAGCCCTGGTCTGTCCACCCTGAGAGTGTCCTGCTTACTAGGCCTCTGCAGGGATTTCCATTAAGGGACACATCTGCCCTCTGGAGAGCCCGTGTCCTGGAGTCCCAGCCCACATCAAGGAAGCGTCAGGGGACTGAGAATGGACTTGGGTCACTGGGGGCCCCAGAAGGTGGCCTCTGTTTCTGTCTGTAAATAGCCATGATTGTCCCATCCCCTCTGTAGGGACCCCCAAGCGGGCAGTTGGCAGGTCCTACATGTCCCCTTCTGCCACCTTCTGCCTTCCCTCCTGGGTGGCATTGGGCACGAAGCCACAGTCCTGCTCCTTAATCTTCAGCCCCTAGTCACTCCTCCAGGTTGGGACACAGGTACATAGAGCCATAGGTTACCGGGGCTTCCCGTGGGCCCCGGCCTGTCCCCACCCCACTGAAAGCCATTGGCGGAAGTTCAGGGAAACGGGGGGTGCAGCTTGGCTGATCCCCCCCCCCCAACATGGGTACTCAAATCTCAGGTGTCCACAGGTTCTGCCCTCAATAAGGGCCACCCCACAGCCCCAGCCCTGGAAATATAGGAGACGCTGCAGTTTTCAGGAGAATTTAGGGTTAGGGGGCACAGGCGGAGTGTGTGGGGGTCCCCTCATAGAGCATCACCACTCACTTTGGGGTGCGGTGCTGGGCGGGTGGGAAACAAATTATTTATTGTCCTCTCTGACTATTGGCATGGGGGCCTGTTCCCCCATCTGGGTGTGTGTGTGTGTGAGAGAGACAGCGGGTATCTAATGCCTGGGGCCCTGCCTCCCCACACCAGTGGGCTGAGGGTCCCTGAGTTTGGCCTTTGGGGCATTGCGTCTCAGACAATCTTCTATAGGACCTGTGTGGTCATCAGCCTAGGGAAGTGGGGCTCTGCCCTGCCTTCATGTCCTCCACACTCCTGAGTGTCTGCAGAGGTGGTCTTGGGACTCCAGGACTGGAAGCAGGGGGCTCAGCTCCTGGGTCTTCTGGGATGGCTTGGTTTTTTTGGTTTTTTTTGGGGGGGTGGAATAGACTATTTTTTCAGGCTCCAGTTCCTTGTTTCGGGGGTCCCTTTGTGTGGCCGCCGTCCTCAGGGGTATAAGTGTTAGAGGGTAGGATGGGGAGGTCTCTCCCGGAACAGTCTGTCTTGGGGTCTGCTTCTTGCTGTGGCTTGGAGTTCCCCTTCTTGAAAGGCAACTAGGGACCCCCCTCAAGGATTTGGGGGCCCAGAGAAAGTTGGGCTGCCCCATATTGGCTGTAGGAGGTTTCTGGCAACCCCATTTGTTCCAGAATCTTCCATCATCCAATGAGGGAGGCTTTGGGTGCCACCACCTTTACCTGAGCCTACCTGGAGGGAGGCCTCCCTTCTGGAGCTGGGCTCGGAGGGTCCTAGGCCAGCTGCCCTCCCAGGTACTTCCATCCGCCCCTTCTCTTTGGCCACAGAAATGAGATGCCTTAGTTGGTGGGGTGGGGTGGGAGTTGAGGCCCCATTCTTTTGTGTCTTCTGGATGTATCTTGCTTCATCCCAGCTCCTGCTGGTCCCCTGCCCTTCCTGCAAACAGGGGAAAGGTCTGTGGTCCCAGGACCTTGGGAGAAAACTCCATAAGCAAGCAGAGCTTTCTTGGTATCCTTACCCTTCTCCTAACTTCAGGTTCTGGTTGGTCACTGGAACTTGGGTCTAACCATTGAGGGGTAGTGTCTGCGGCTCAGGCAGGACAAGCGTTCTAAGAGATTTGTTCTTTTTTGGGGGGAGGCACCCCTCCTCCATTCCGCCTGGCCTCTCACCCTTGTATTTAATTAAAGAAGCCCCCTCCTTTTTTTAAAAAAAAAAAAAACCTGCCCTGGTGTCTGTCTGATTGGTTCCCATGTCCTACCTCCACTGGTATGGTCCCCAAGGTTCTCAGTTACATCCTGGGAAAACTGAGGCAGCCTGCTGATATACACGGGTTTGGCCTAGGACCCTCTGAGGCCCTGGAAGGGGGCTGTCTGCAGCAGCTTGTGCACAACACGAAGTCACCCACGCCTGGCACAGCTGCACACCCGCCACCCTGTTACCCAGCAACCAGAGCTCCCTGACAGGGCTCCTGGGGGCGTCTGCTGCCCGCCCCCTTCCGGAGCCAGCAGGGGGAGTGGGGGTGGGGACAGACCCCTAGAGCTGAACATAGTGGAGGAACTTAATAAGCTCTTGACCAAAAGGTGCCGCAGGACCTCCCCCACCACACCATCCTATGTGGTCCCATGTGCACAGTTGAATGCCCACTGCATGCCCTCTTGGAATTAGGAAAGAGGCTGGTTCAGAAAAAGGGGTGTGAGTGAGAATTCAAGAGGCTGAGAGCTTTCAAGAAGCAGATGAGAGCTTAAATTCCTGTTTGAGAAAGATACCAGATCCAGGGGTCTGCAGAGCTGTGGGGTGGGGTGGGGCGGGGCGGGGCTGAGCTGCCCCATTGCGCCTGCTGTGCCCCACCTAGTGGCCAAGGTTAGTACTGTCCCAAGGGGGTCCACCTTCCAACCTGCAAAGGGCACTTTGCTTGCAGCTGGAGAACTTGGGTGGAGCCCACCCACAACTTAAATACGTAATCACTTCCTACTGAACACCACCGCTCACAGGAATCCATGAAGGCTCCAGCTCCCTCTTGGCTTTCTGGCCTGCTCTGGGGTTCTGGATACTTTAGCAGTGCACACTCCCAACAGTTTTAAGTTTCCTCACAGGACCCAAAAAAACCACTATCCTTGTGTGGCTCCTTGAACCGTAAACTCTGTAGATACCTCCAACTGTTATCTTCATCATGCCGCCCCTGCCATGCTCTCTCCATGGCCTGTCACAATGATCACCCCATGGTCCTTGTACCACGTTTTGAGTGGTGAGAGCTGATTAGCACTTATGAGGCCCTCAGCTGCAATAGCACCACAAATACCTATCAAAATTCCTTGCATATACTAGAGAGGGCGTCTTCCTCCCAGACGCGCCCCAGCACCTCCCTGGGGACTCTAGGCCAGTACCAACTACTGGTACCCCAACCACATAACCACATCTGCTGTGTTTCACACACCAGCTTTATTATCAGCACCAATTCTAGGACATTTTTCTTTTTCTTTCCCAGACAGGGTTTCTCTGTGTAGTTTTAGAACCAACCTGGCACTCACTCTATAGACTAGGCTCTGCCGGCCTCTGCCTCCTGAGTGCTGGGATTAATGAAGTAAAACACCACCACTACAGGACCAAAAACATTCTTTTATGCCAGAATAAGCCCTTGCCCCATGAGCTGTCATCCCTCCCCAGCCACGGTGAAGTGAACCTGCACTGCCAGTTCTGGACATTTCCACTCTATACTCTGGCCTTCTGATAGTTCACTCACTGAGCATTGTGTTTTCCAGATCCCTCCAGACCAGTGGGTCTCAGCCTCTGGCCCCGCCCCTTCAGGAATCGAATGACCCTTTCATAGGGGTTGCCTAAGACCATATTCACATTACAATTAATAACAGTACCAAAATTAGCTACACATGGTGGCATACTCCTTTAATCCCAGTACAGATGGCAGAGGCCACAACAAGCAAAACAGTAGCAAAATTACAGTTAGAGAGTAGCAACAAAAATGGTTTTATGTTTGGGGATTACCACAACATAAGGAATTGTATTAAAGGGTGGTAGCATGGGGTTGGAGCACTGGCTGCTCTTGCAGAGGTCCTCAGTTCAATTCCTGGCAACCACAGGTGACTCACAACCATCTGTAATGAGATCTGATGCCCTCTTGTGGCCTGCAGGCACACATGCAGACAAAACACTCATATCATACCTAAAAAGATACATAAATAATAAAGGGTGGTGGCATGTGTCACAGCTTTTTTTTTTGTTTAGGACTGAATAAGACAATGGTGTGTGGACCATGTACCATTCATGTACACGTGTTTAAAATTTGATTCCTGTGATTAATGCTGATGAGAACTAATATTTAAGTTCTTGGGTAGCAGTGTGTTTTTATTTCTCTTTGGTAAGCAACTAAGGATCTACTGGCAGGGCTTCCTGGTACATTCTCCATATCCCTTGCCCTTGCTGAGACTCTCCCCTGGAGTCTCCACGCCTAGGGGCATGGGTGAGTGGTGAGTGCCAGCCTGGTCTGCACAAATCCCTGGATTCCAATCTCTTCCCTGGAAAACAAAAAAAGAAAAGTAAAAACTCATTCTGGAGGCACTGTATTGCTCTCTCCTCTGCCTGTGCTTTTCACAATCATAAATGTGGCTACAGTGGGAGTGGTATGCACAGGGTTCCTAGCAGCTCTACAGGGATCATGTTCAGATCAGCCTACATTGAAAAAAAAAGAAAAAAGTCATGTATAATTACCCACAGGTCTGTCATCTTGCCCACTCAGGAGGCCAGGCAGGGTGGATGTGAGTTCAAGGCCAGACAGAAGGAAGGTGTTACCTTGCTCTGGTTATTCAGCACCAACTGTAGTTGTACAACCACAGCAAATGTGGGAAGAATTCATTCTTTTGTAGTCACTGGTTCAATGAACAGATGGACACTGTGGGTTGTCATGCTGGGTACCTGGGGACACTAGGTCTTGACTTCTAGTCTAGTGGGGGTTGGAGATGAAACACATCAAGTTAACCCTATTCTCAGACGGCAAGATATCTGGGGAAGTGCTGAGAAGTACCAGAGATAAATATTGTCAGACGGAGAAACACAGCCTAGAGCTTTGCCTGCCAGGCACATTCCATGGTTCCCCATTTTTCTCCTGCCTTGGCTGAGCAGCAGTCTCCCCAGTGTCACAGGCTGTCTTTGAGGACAGCTTACTGTTTCCTGTACAGTGACCGGCCATGGGGGTCACCTGCAGCTCCTGAGCTACATATGATACACAGCCTTTGGATCTGAAATCACACCTGGTTCTCTATGCCCTCTCATCGCTCCATTCACTCACTTATTTACAATTGTATAAATACACTTAACCCTCATTTTCACCAATGGCCTGGCACACATTCACAGGGCCGGGCTGTGGTCCCCGCCCTCCTACCCTCCCACAGGAAGTCTGCATCTGATACTAATGCGGATCACAACCCCCAGCCCCTGGCACCCACCACCTTACTTTCTGTTTTAGTGGCTCTGATGACTCCTGAGAGTGGAATTCTGGTATGTCTGTCTGAGTGTGTCTCGTGTCATGAAAAAAAAAAAATCTGGACGGTTGGTGGTGGTGCATGCCTGTAATCCCAGCGCTGTATTTATCCTTTTTTCCACTGTTTTTTTTCTTTTTCTTTTTTTCTCTCAAGACAGGGTTTCTCTGTGTGGCTTTGGACGCTGTCCTGGAACTCGTTCTTGTAGACCAGGCTGGTCTCGAACTCACAGAGATCCGCCTGCCTCTGCCTCCCGAGTGCTGGGATTAAAGGCGTGTGCCACCACCGCTGGACTTCCAGCTCCTGTTTAAAGTTCAGCTTTTCTGTGTGCATGTAATACTAGCCTTGTGGGCATGGAAAGCAGACCCTGGAATCTTGCGGGCTAGATAGCATAGCCAAAGTACTTTGGTAAATAACCTATCTTGCCTATCTTAAAAGAAAAGAGAAAAAAAAATCAAACAAACAAATGGAAAGCTACATGCTCCTCCAGCCTCTACATGTGGGTGCACAGTCCTATACCCCTCAAGCACCCCGCATCCAACTAAAATAAAAAAAAACTTTTCAGAGTGTGGCTCAGCGGTAGAGCGCTAGTCTAGTGTATCCAGGCACTGGAAAAAGTAAGAGGTATTCCGTTTGATACGGCCGGCGGTTAGGTTGGGCGTTCACTGAGACACGCGTGGGTCTCTCAATACTAAGACCCTGCCCTGGCTAGAGAGTTGGGAGTCGGCTCTGTGGTTTTGCTGTTCCTTTTTCTTTTCTCTCTCTCTCTTTTTTAGAAGATTTAATTATAGAACAGTGTTCTGCCTGCATGTAGTCTGCGTGCCAGAAGAGGGCACCAGATCTCATAACGGATGGTTGTGAGCCACCATGAGATTGCTGGGAATTGAACTCAGGACCTCTGGAAGAGCAGCCAGGGATCTTAACCTCTGAGCCATCTCTCCAGGTCGCCTGTCTGTTCTTTCACAAGACTTGGGTTCGAAGCTGGGCGTTGGTGGCGCACGCCTTTAATCCCAGCACTGGGAGGCAGAGGCAGGCGGATCTCTGTGAGTTCAAGGCCAGCCTGGTCTCCAGAGCGAGTGCCAGGATAGGCTCCAAAGCTACACAGAGAAACCCTGTCTCAAAAAAACCAAAAAAAAAAAAAAAAAAAAAAGAAAAGAAAAGAAAAAAAGACTTGCGCTCGACTCCCAGTACTCACGTGTGGTTCACAGCCATCTGTAGCTGCGATTCCAGGAGATCTGACGCTGTCTTCTGCCTTCAGCTAGCGTCAGGTCAGGTACACTCATGTTTGCACAAACACACATGAAAACACAAAGTAAATCGGGGGCGCGGGGGGCGGGGCGGCACTGGTCCGTAACACTCTTCTCGCCTCCGGGGGCGCCCGAAGGGATTTGCGAGGTGCAAATAAACATAGCCCGGGCCCAGTGAATACATTTTCAGTCAGGCGCGCTCTGGACAGCCCAGGCTCCTCGGGGCATTGAGTCTCAAGATAACGAGGCTGTATCCGCGGAAGACAGGTGCCGAAAGCTTCTCAGAGACCAGGAACAAGATAATTATGCTTTCTTTAGCGCTTCTCTTGTAGACCTGGGATCCTGCGTCTGCCACAATTCCGCGCGAGCGGACATTTGTAAGCAGGCGCATTTTGGGCAGCCCTTCCCGGCGTCCCTAGCGACAGCGTCCCGGGGGCCTCTGGGGGCCTCGGAGCAAGATGGCGGCGGCGGTGGGGTCCGAGAGGCGCGAGCGGCGGCCTCCGGGGCGAGTGTGAGGAGGGGTCCCGGGGTCCCGGGTAGCTCCGGGCCGGGGCCCCGCTGCGGAACGGACCATGCTACGTTCTACCGGCTTCTTCCGCTCCATCGACTGCCCTTACTGGGCGGGAGCTCCCGGGGGGCCTTGCCGGCGGCCCTACTGCCACTTCCGGCACCGCGGAGCTCGGGGCCCCGGCACTCCGGGCGGCAGCAGCGCGGCATCCCCCGCAGCAGGTAAAGCCCGTACGGCCGCGCCCGGCCCCACAGCCGGGCCGCACTGCACATTCCCCCGCGCAGCCCGGTCGCACGCCCTGACACCGACGTCCCTCCCCTGTCGCCGTCGGGATGCTGTGCAGGTGCCGCCGAGTGTAACGTAAACCCGACGGGACCGGCGCGCCCCGAGCTAGGGCACTTGGTGCAGCTGGTGCGGCTCCCCCGGCCTTCATTCCGCCCACTTCGTGTGGAACGGGATGTCACTGCCCTCCTGTCACCGTGCACCCGGCCCTGTGCGCTGGCGGCACATCTTGTTTATGATCGCGACGCTTTCCTGGGGCGAGACCACCGCCGCCTCCAGTAGTTGGAAGCACAAGGCCCTAAGGGCACCTTCTGTTTGTCAAGCTGAAAACCCGCTTGGCTTGGATGGGTGTATAGACTTTTGGGTTTTGCAGGGAGCGTGTCGCAGTGGTTCGTGTGATGGCACTTTTGTTGTTGTTTCGAGACAGAGTTTCTCTGTGTAACCGCTCTGGCTGTCCTGGAACTCGCTCGGTAGGTCAGGCTACCCTCGAACTCACAGGGATCCGCCTGCCTCTGCCTCCCGAGTGCTGGGACTAAAGTCGTGTGCCGCCTTCGCCTGGCTGTGTGATGGAACTTTTGAAGAAGGCCTCATGAGTCGGGCAGTGTGTAGGAGGTACTGTGTTAGAAGAAAGCATTGGGAGAAGTTGGGGTTTTGTTAGTGTCTTGTTTTTACTGTGTAGGCCTGGCTAGTTTGGGACCCAGGATCCTCAATTCAACCTAGCAGGTTCTTGGATGACTCTAAATCAACACAGAGAATTTCCATTGATTTAAAGAAGTCGTTGTCGGGCTGGAGAGATGGCTGAAACTGAAAAGCACTCAACGCTTTTGGCTGGAGGGTTAGTCCCAGTACTAAGGAGGCCCAGCCAGGTGGACTTGAGTTTGAGGCCAGCCTGGTCTACATGGGGCTTGTTTTACAAAACCCATACATCCTGGGGGGGGGGCTGGGGAAGGGGGCACACTTGCTACTGTTACAGAGGCCCTGGATTGGGGTTCCCAGCATCCATGTGGCTGCTTTATAACTCATATTCCAGAGTACCTGATGCAGACTGTCTTCTGGGCACCAGACATGTATGGTGCAAATGCATACATGCAGACAAAACTCTCATATGCATGAAGTTATTAAGAAAAAAAAAAAAACCTAGAAAGTGACACTGCATTCGAGCAGTGGTGGCGAATGCATTTAATCCCAGCACTTGGGACTCAGATGCAGGTGGCTCTCTGAGTTCCAGGACAGCATGGGCTACATAGAGAAACCCTGTTTCTAGGGGAAAAAAAAATGGCACTGAGCCCAGATATGGTGACACATACCTTTAATTCTAGCACTTGGGAGGTAAAGGCAGGTGAATTTCTTTGAGCTCAGGGTCAGCCTGGGTCATGTATGTGGCCTTCTCTAAAAAAGAAAGACAGAAGACATAAGGAGGAAAAGGCTGGAGGGAGGAGGTTAGTGAATAGAGTACTGTTTAGACCTCTCTGGCGACTTCTGTTCCTTAGGAGTACCTCTCCTTTTTTATATTTGTTTGAGGCAGGTCTCATGTAGCCAGGGATGACCTTGGATTTCTGGCCTTCCTGCTGACACAGGTATGCATCATCTCCACAGTTGCTTTGTTACTGCAGCACTGGGGACAGGGCAGGACTTATATGAGAGGCAAACCTCCTCACTGACTTCATCTCTAGTTTCCAGATTGATTGCAAAAGCCACTCTGTCTCAATCTGTTTTTGTTTTTGTTTTCTTTTTTGGTTTTTCGAGACAGGGTTTCTCTGTGTAGCTTTGAAGCCTATCCTGGAACTCGATCTGGAGACCAGGCTGGCCTCGAACTCACAGACATCCGCCTGCCTCTGCCTCCCGAGTGCTGGGAGTGTTTTAACGCCCCCCCCCCCAAAAAAAAAGCTGGTTGGTAGCACACACCATTAATCCCAGCACTCAAGAGGCAGAGGCAGGAGGCCAACCTGGTCTACAGAGTGAGTTCAGGACAGCCAGGGCTACACGACAAACCCTATCTTAAAAACAAAAACAAAAAAAAAACAGGTGTTTTGCCTGTATGTATGTGAGTGTATGCACCAGATATGTGCAGTGTCCAAGAGCAACAGCTGGTGTTCTTAAGCAGTGAGCTATCTCTCTAACCCCTGCTGGTTTGTTTTTATGAGACAGGTTGGCCTTGAACTTGTGGTGATCCTCCTGTATCTGCCTCCTGAGTATTGGAAGGCCAGACATGAGCTGCCAAATTCACCCATTATTTTGAGTCTGCCCAGTTTCCCCGCACACACTGCTTAGAGCACCTTCGTCCTGTGGCTAGGCTCCTCATCTGGCCTCAGTGTCCTTGCTGTGTCAGTTGAGTGCTCGGCTCTGCAGATCTCAGCCCAGGGGTGGGCACTGAGTGCCTGGCATAGGTGGCTTCTCAGAAGCCTCAGTGCCCAGCTTAGTGGCATGCAGTATCTTATCTTACTTTTTATGGTTGTGTTTGTCACTTGTGTGGGTGTGTCTGCAGAAGCCAGAGGCAAGCATTGAATACCCTAGAGTTGGAGTTCCAGGTGGTTATAAGCCTTCAGGCATGAGGGCTGGGAGAGGAGTTCAGGTCCTCCGAAAAGCAATAAGTGCTCTTAACTAGTAAGCCACAGGGTCTCATTGTGTAGCCCTGGCTATTCTGGAACTGCCTATGTAGAACAGGCTGGCCTGGATTGACTCTGCCTTCCGAGGACTGGGATTAAAGGTGTGCACCACCACCACCACCTGGCCAGATATTCTGATTTTTAAAGTATACTTCCTCTTTGCCATGTGGGGATGGAAGCCAGAGCTTCCTGCATGGCCAGTATGTGCCGAGCTGTGCCGGGTATGGTCCCATCCCTGAGCAGTGTTGGCTCCTTAGCTTTCCTCCCCTGCAGCTCTCCTTGTGCTGTTTTGTGCCATGGCCGGAGGGTTATATTTGAGGTCTGACATTGCCCTATGCACCCAGCAGTCCCCTGGAGAAATGCATTTCATTCCCTTGTACACCCTGCTCTTTGGCTTTGGGGACAGGCACTTTTGCTGTTCCCCAGCGACCCCAAGTAGAGTCCAGCCAAGCCCTTCCTGCCCCAAGGACTGTTCTGCCGTGCTGTCCCCTCCTCAGTGCACCACAACAGCCCTCTGAGGAGGCCTGGGCCTGAACTGCTCAAATGGCTTAGCCTTGGTGGCATCCTTTGGGCTCGCTAGAGTAGTCCTCCATGGCTTTGGTGCCCACAGTAAAGCAAACCCACGTGACCGGCCATCTTCCAGTAGCTCAGAGATGCAGGTGACAGTGGTGTGGAAACAATGGGCCAGAGCCCTGCTGGGCTGGCTCTTTGCTCAGCTGGGGAGACATGGTTAGTCTGTGGAGGCATAGTTGAGTGCTATGGAGGGGCGGGGGACCAGCTGAGGGGCAAAGGGAGTTTGCTCCTGATACCAGTGAGGCAGGTTAGAGCTGGTGGGATACGCTGGGTAGTAGCCCCATGAGTGGCAGGGCTGGGCCTCATGTTTCCCTTGGGACTCCTGTTGGCTTGGGTTATTTGGGGACTGTTTGGGTATGGCTGGTATCCATGGAGGAACCGGCACAGTGGCCCTCACAGGACCCCAGGAGTCTCCACTCTTGCACAGCTCCTGTTTCTGCCAAGGGAGGTGAGAGAAGCAGATGAGAAATCAGGGTGTCTGGGCGGAGCGCTACCCCCCCCCCACCGCCATATCTTCAGGGTCCTGGAACCTCCTTTTGAGACTCCCCAACAGTGTGGGGAGGGTGGCAGCCAGGAATTAAGTACCTGTGGTTCTACATACACCCAGCAGAAGTTGTCCCAGATTGTCTTGTGGACAGTTTGGGTATCAAGTGACAAGTCCAGGGAGTAGCTGTGGAGCCTTCTAGAAGGAATAGGGTTTGTTCAAGTGAAGGAGAAGGAGGGTGTTTCGGGGGACAGGGGAGGCGGGGGGGGGGCGCGGACGGACAGGAAAGTGGCCATGTCTGTGTCCAAGTGTCTTGTGAGCCTTGAGGGTCTCTGTGGGCTTCTGGAGTCCAGCCCAGTTCCCACAGTGCACGCTTGAGCAGCAAGGGTCATAGGGGCTAAGCACTGCTGGTCTCTTCCCACCGAGCTCTAACACCCACACATGGGACCTGTGACTGCCCATTGTCCTGTCAGACCAGCCTTGGCTCACTGCCTGGAAAGACAGGGGCTTCAGGGGTGGCTTTGCTTGCCTGAATAGCCCGGGGATAGAGGGACCTCTCCCAGCCAGTGGCAACCTGCACTCCTGCCACTTTGGGTTCCTTCCCAGGGAAAGACCCACTTCTCCAGGAAACGCCAGCAGAGGGCACTGTAGGCCACAGCCTCTGGCCAGCTGCTGCCTCCCAAAGAGGGCCAGTCATGGATAGTGGGTGTGTGGAGACACCTGTGCATTGGCAGGTGAGGTGTGGCACCCTGGTCCTCCTCTGAAGTAAAGTAGCGTACCATCCTAATCCGGTTGTACACATGCTATCTGGTGGCTACCTTCTCCTTTTTCTCCTCTTCCAGGCCCAGCTCTGCCCAGCCCAGAAGCATCAGAGCTGTAGTTCATGGCCACCTTGCTGGTGGTGGGTAGCTGGTTTCACTGGTCCAATGGTGCTGGGGAAGGTGGCTTGAAGGGCAGATGGGTGTCTGGTATGAGCAGGACAGGATGCAGGATGCTTCTTCCTGCTACTCAGCTGGCACAAGTGCTCGGTGCTGTCTGGAGAGTTAGAGAGCCCCCAAGCCATCCATCCTGCGTCTGTCTTACATCTGCCTCTGGCCATGGCTCCTTTGTCTCTATCATGGCCACTTGGGCCCTTGAAGATTCAGCTGGGTACTGCTGCTTTCTGAGGTCATCGTTCATCTGGCCCTCTTGATCTGGTTCTGTGGCCTATCTGTCCTGGTGCCATTTATAGAAGGGACTTGGGATTTTAGGTGACTGCTGGTGCAGGGAGCAGCTAGAGCAGGGGTTTGCAGCTGAATCCTCTCCTCAGGACACCCTCCCACAGAGGCAGGGAGGGGCCCCAGACAAAGGTGCATTGGATCAAGCCTGTCCAGCACTGGTAGAGAGGTCTGTAAGGGGGCTGCTTCCTCCATGCCGGGTCTTAAAGATGCCTGTGGTATTACACATATGGGACCCTGAGGGAAGAAGGCAGGTAGACCAGCACAGTGGTTCTGTTTGCTTACGGGAGAAAGTCGCTGAGAGCTGAGATTTTTTTTTTTTTTTTTGGACTGGAAAGCACCATGGGAAAGGAAGGCTCCTTTCCAGGGTGATGTTAGCATGAGGCCCACCCGCCTGTCAGCTCCTCTGAGCTCTGGACTGGTGGATACCCATGGTGGCTCAGGCCTGTCCCTGCCTCAGAGAGCCCAGCATCCTAGGCATGCAAGGCAACTGTCTCCTTGCATTCCACTGAGTGACCACACCTGCCTGGAAGCACTGTCACCCTAAAGGACTGTCCTTACAGAGTCAGGGAAAGGCTCTGGAGGATGACCTGGGGGGCACATGGATCCTGGGCACATTCCTTAAGGGTGTTCGTCTTCTAGGATAGATAAGACTTGTGTACCCATGGTGAGGCTGAGGGCACTCCCTAGGCCTGGCGGCATCTTCTTTGACCAGGCCTCATACTTGTGTGCAGCTTCCCATAGCTTTCTCTGGTGACCTGCTGCCCATGTGTGTCAGCTAAGGTAGCCTTGGAGCTTGATCCTACTTGGATGACCTCATCTGTTGTCCCGTGATATTGAACTTAGGGGGATGTAGGTGCCTGGATCCCAATATAGGGTCAGCCTAGGCAAGATGGATCATAGCCCTCTGTGGGGACCTTGGGCAGTGTGACCATCTACTCTGGGGCTGGCATTCAGGACTGTGCCAGTCAGAAGCTTTCTGAGACAGCCCAGAGTGGGTGGGTGCTCCCAGAACCTGGGCCAGTACCCTGGACCATACTGCCCATACTCTGCCTTTCCTTTCCTACAATATCTGTGAAGCATCCTTGGCCTCCAAGGCTGGGAGCTCCTATCAGCCCAAGGCTGGGCTGGATCCTGCACACTCCCTTGGCCTTTATCAGTCCTTTGGCCTTGAGTGGAGACTGACTTCCTGTTAGCAGGAGAGAAGCCCAGTGAGATGCTGCCTCTGTGAGACTGCACTGCCTCTGGTGTGGCCTGTTAAAGACCCACCAATATGTAGACAGGGTTTCCCAGGAAAGCGCTGCTTGGCTGGGCTGGGCCACTCCTCCCACAGGCAGTCTTGAGTTTCCACCGGGTGTCCTGCTCCAGCCTGAGGACACACGTTTCCTGTCCCGTGGTCTGTCAGCAGGGCTGGTTGGGGAGTGATAATGTGAGCCTCCCCTGCAGGTGGAGGGATTTCCAGGAGCAGAACCTTTGGGGGCTCTAAGTTACCTGTGTGGCCCAGCCCCTACCCAGACACGACCATGTGCGTCTACATTTACACAGAAGGGTCCTCCTTTGTCACTGGAGATTTTTTGTTTGTGTTTTTTTCGAGACAGGGTTTCTCTGTGTAGCTTTGGAGCCTATCCTGGCACTGGCTCTGGAGACCAGGCTGGCCTCGAACTCACAGAGATCCGCCTGCCTCTGCCTCCCGAGTGCTGGGATTAAAGGCGTGTGCCACCGCCGCCTGGCTGTAATGAGATTTGAGACCCCATCTCATTATGAAGTCCAGGCTGCTGTGATCCTCCTGCCTCAGTGCTAGGGAAACAGGTGTGTTTACTCCTGGGGTCAGCATCTGTTTTAGTGATGTGCGTGCATGGGACAAAATACCTGACAACAGCAATTGAGGGTTTATTCTGGCTCACAGCTGGAGGCTGCGGGCCATCACAGCAAAGACAGATACCGCAGCAGGCAGGGTGGCAGCTGTTCATTGAGGCCACAGTCAGAAAGCAGACATAAATGCCAGTGCTCAGTCTAGGTGATGCTGCCCCTAAGTGTAGAGCATGTCTTTCCCTCAAAGAAATCAATCTAATGTTCCAACCCAGAGGCTGGTCTCCCTGGTGATCCTCTTAAGGTTACAATGCTGTGTGTGCCAGGGTCCCCTCTCCATGTGCCCTGAGTTCCTGTGGAGTTTCTCAAGCTTTCACAAGGTCTTTCAGAAGACCCTACCATGCTGGGCATTGGTGGCGCACGCATTTAATCCCAGCACTCGGGAGGCAGAGGCAGGCGGACCTCTGTGAGTTCGAGGCCCGCCTGGTCTACAGAGCGAGTGTCAGGATAGGCTCCAAAGCTAGAAACCCTGTCTCAAAAAACCAAAAAAAAAAAAAAGAGAGAGAGAGAGAGAGAGAAGAAGAAGAAGAAGAAGAAGAAGAAGAAGAAGAAGAAGAAGACGACGACGACGACGACGACGACGACGACGACGACGACGACGACCACCACCACCAC
Source organism: Cricetulus griseus (assembly GCF_003668045.3). NCBI lineage: Eukaryota > Metazoa > Chordata > Mammalia > Rodentia > Cricetidae > Cricetulus > Cricetulus griseus. The sequence continues at coordinate 101,340,045 of NC_048598.1, read as the reverse complement.
CGAACCTCACGAGGAGGGTGGGGCAGGATCTAGGCCCCAGGATGGTAGCACCAGCATATATCTTCAGCTGTGGGTCCCTCAGGTTCAGGTCACAACTTTGAAGGCCACCCTCAAAGTGCCCATGTTTGAGCTGCAGACAAGCTCCTGGTAGCTGTGTGCTTAAAGTCTAGACCTGCCAGACATGGTGGCTCCGTCACTTGTCGTTTCAGTACTTGAGAGGCTGAGGCAAGAGACCCTGAGTTCCCATACAGCCTGAGCTAGAGTAAGACCTTGTCTCAAAGAAACAAAGGAGCAAACAAAAAAACCCATTGGATTGCTCAGCACTTGCCCCCAAGCCAGAGGACACTCATCTGGATGCCTGGAACCTATGCGGTAGAGGGAGAGGACGGACTTGAGCTGTCCTCTGCCCTCTACTTGCAAACGTTCTAGTAAATAGAAAGTCACTCTCCACATAACAAAGCAGAGGAAGTGAAGTGTTCCTTGTCTGGACATCCTCCCTTCCTGTGCCCACTGGGCCTACACTGGGCTTTGCTGCAGGAAGCTCTGTGTGTAATGTTCCTGTTCCTGTAGCTCTGGCTGAATGCTCTAGTTCCTAATTTTACCCACTCCTTTCTCCTTATCTCCCGCTTCCCCTCCCAGGGGCTTTGGGTGTGCTAGGCAAGTGCTTTGCTACTAAGCCCCTCCCCCTTTACCTTTTCCTTCTGAGACTGGGCATTCCTGGCCTCAGCTGGCCTTGAGCCTCTGATCCTCCTGCCTCAGCCTCCAGCATGGCTGGCCCACTGCCTCTGACCACTGGTATGCTACTTTCTAAGAACTAGCCAAGTCTGGCATCTCTCTAGCACCCAGGAGGTGGAGGGGGAGGTTCAGAAGTTCAAGGCCATCTTCAGCTGCATGTTCAGGCCAGCTTGAGAGGCCTGAGTTCCCGCCTCTTTCAGATAACTAAAGAAACAGTGAGAAGCAGCTCGCCTGATTCCCAGTTTCCCCAGTCCCTTCCACAGGTCAGTGTGTGTGGCTAGTTCCCAGCCCATGCTGGCTCTTGTCCCGGAGCTCCTGCTCTAGGCTCCCAGTGAGCATCCCATCTTGTCCCTTCAGGTTGCAGATGTGAACTCCCTGCTGTATCCTCTCATTATGCTGCTTGGACAGAGCTTGGATTTCAGGGTGTTAGCCTCAAACAGCTATGTGAGTGTCTCAGGAGAACTGAAAGGCTGACCGCGGGCCAGCCTGCCACCAGGGCCTCCTGCTTCACCCTGCCCATGCAAGAGGCTGCTTCCCATGATCCCCAGTCCCACCTCCCCCTAGGGACAGGACAGGATGTCAGTTGGAGGCAGTCACAGGAACTGCCACATGGTCACCTCATGGGCTTTCTGTGCAGGTCTGAGATGCCTGACTGTTCCACAGGGCTGCACAGGCTGTTGAGAAGCCAATTGGTTTGTAACAAGCGCACCCTGCACCTCAGTTGGGTGCCCCCCCAGCTTCCCTTGGGGACAGTGCTTAGAAGAGGGATATCAGTAGGATGCCTTGACCCCTCCTCTCTTCCAGATAAACATGGTTGGGGGTCATACAATTCTTGCTTGTACTGGTGGGTCTGCACCATAGTTACCAATGCCTTCTAAGGCTTTAAAAAAAGATTTTTACTTTTAATTATGTGTCTGAATGTGTGGTGAGGGATGTGCATGTGAGTCAGATGCCCGTGGCGGCCCCTGTGAAGGCCAGAGGTGAACTGGAGATGTAGGGTTGTAAGCCGCCTGCTGTGCACAGCAGGGGCCTCCACAAGTGCAATGCAAGTTCTTATTGTCACCTCCAGCCCCTCCTCTTCAGGTCCTCTGTGAAGAAGTAAGGTGCATGAGGAGAGGGTGCTTGCTCAGTGAAAGGTGATACCCCAGAAAAGCTGGAGTGACCCCAGCACTGGGGAGCTTGAGCTGACCCTCCAACCAAGTGAGACCCACTTGGCTGGGGACAGCGTTGCAGGCCAGCCAGAGCCTTGAGCTGTGGGGGTTAAATTCCAAGTAGGGTCTGTGGGTAACATGTCCACCTTGGTGGTCTCCAGGCCATGCCAAGAGGTCCTTGGGAACCTCGCTTCTCTGCACCCACTTTGATGTAGCCCAGGCTAGCTTTGAACTCACTATGTAGCGAAGGGTTACTTGATCTCCCTCCTGCCTGTCCTAGAGCTGCATGATGGCATGAGCCACCGTGACTGGTTTATGTGGCCTTGGGGTGAAGCCTGGCATCCCAGGCAGTGCTCTGCCTACAAAGACCCAGACTCATCCCACACCTGCACGCACACATACATGTACCCATCTGTGATCCTCTGCACATACAGGTCCTGGCATAGGGCAGGGGAACCCGACACAGCAGTGTCATGCTGTCAAGGTGGGGATGTCCTCGAGGCCCAAGACTGGTATGCAGTAGGTTGTTCAAAGCTGGTTCTCTTACCTTGTTCATCTCCAGCAGGCCGGCTCAGTGGTCATTCCATGTTCTCTTCCCTTCCAGGGCTTGGCTATGACCCGTACAACCCGGAGCTGCCTCAGCCTCCTGCACAGAGAGAGAATGATGGCATGCTGGAGCTGGAGCTGGTCAACCAGGCCATCGAGGCTGTGCGGGGAGAGGTGGAGCTGGAGAGGAGGCGCTACCAGGAGCTCCTGGGGACTGCACGGGGGCACGGTGCCGGCGCCTCCACCCTGGCGCCCTGCAGCCCTCCTGCAAGCCTGGATGACGACGATACCTTCTCCCTGACTCTCACCTATACACCAGGTGGCCTCCTAAGCCCAGACTCGAGCTACCAGCCCACCCCACTGGCTGCCCCTGATGATCCAGGTCATAAGTACTCACTGGTCCCTTCAGAGAGGGGCCAGGGCAGGGCTGGAGGGGGCACCAGTGCCCTGGAGTATGTCCCCAAGGCTGTGGGGCAGCCACGCCACTCTGGCCGCCCTGTGTCTGGTGGCAAGTACGTGGTGGACAGCTCAAAGCCATCAACAGATCTGGAGTATGACCCACTGTCCAACTACTCAGCCCGGCATCTCGGCAGGGCCAGTGTCAGAGATGAGAGGGCCACCAAGCGGCCAAGAGGCTCCCGGGGTGCTGAGCCCTATACACCTGCCATCAAGAAGCCCTGTGATCCCTTCGGTGGCTGTGAGGCCAGATTCTCAGACTCAGAAGACGATGTGGCCGGACCGCCTGAGGCTGAGAGCAGCAGCCCCATGGTACCTGGGAAACCTGCCTCCAAGGACGGCCCGAAGCCCAAGGAGGGCAGTCTTCGGGACACCAAGGAGATGGCAGTGCAGTATGACGTGGAAGACCTCGGGCAACCTCCCAGAGCAGCAGACACAGTGGCCTTGGCCAAGCTTGGCTCCCCAGCTAGGGCCTCTCAAGTTGCTGGGGTCCCCAAGGATGGCAAAGCCAAGAAGAAGAAAAGTGGGATACCAACCAGCCTCAGCCACAAAGACAAGTCCCGTAAAAGAGACAAGAAGAAAGACAAGGACCCAGGACGGCCCCGGGAGAAGGAAAAGGCGTATACAGACAGGAAGAAGTCACAGACTGGTAGCCCCCGGGGCAAGGCCCAGGGCCCTGAAGGGACCAAGAAAAAGCCATCCAACATCACCATGGTGGCCAGCTCAGGGAAAGAAAGACCGGGCTGCCCCTCCAGTGGAGGGCCCCAGCCCCAAGACTCTGGGCCTAGTCCCCACACACTCCTGGCCTGGAAAGGTGGGAGTGCCAGGAAGACACCACCAGGCAAGTTAGTAGACCGGAAGGCCCGCTCCCTGGATGGGGGTGCCCCGCAGGGTGCCCCTAAGCTCAAGAAGCGGGCCCTGAGCCACGCTGAGTTGTTTGGGGATGAAAGCGAGGAGGAGGAGGACTCAGGCCTAGGGCCCAGGGCACCCCGGGTCTGGCCTCCCACCCTGCCCACCCTCAGCTCAGATTCAGACTCAGACTCTGACTCCAGCCTGGGCCTGAGTGAGACGCAGGTGCCCAAGCGTCTCAAGGCCGCGCCACCCACATCCCCCGCACCGCCCTCCCCCTTGTCCTCCTCCTCCTCCTCCTCCTCGGGAACCAGCCAGTGTGCAGAGGGGGATGTGGACTACTCAGCCCTGGAGAAGGAGGTCGACTTCGATGCGGACCCCATGGAAGAGTGCCTGCGGATCTTCAATGAGTCCACCAGTGTGAAGACGGAGGACAAGGGCCGGCTGGCCCGGCAGGTGAGGGCGCTGGCCTTGGCAGGCGAGGGCCCTGCGAGGGGACACTCCATCCCACAGCCATCTCCATTCGACTCCAGCCTCTGACCCAGGCAGAAGCCGCGCCTTCAGCACCGGCCTCTTAACTCCATTCAAAATTCAGGAACCCTCGGTGGCCGCCTGCTGCCCCCCTGCACCCTGCCCAGAGCGAGGATGCTGGCTTTCTACCCACCCAGCCGGCTTCCCGTGGCAGCGTCCGACTGACCGTTCAGACTGACCGGCAAAGGGGTACCGGGCCCTCCCGCCCCATGCCTGCCTCACACTTCCTGTCCCCAGCTCCTCGGCCTTTCTTGCCCCTCCCCAACTCTTGCTTCTTCTCTGGCCTGTATTCCTCTTCTCTCCTCCTTGGCTTGCCTGGCTCAGGCCAGCCTTGACCCATCTGGATGTCCCTCTTCCAGTGTCCCCATGCTGACCACCAGGGGGAGCTCACCCTGAACAGACAAAGATGGACTTGGCCAGTTCCCTCCAGCACCAGGCCAACGGGATGCCCTTGACTGGCATTCCATATCTGAGCCGTCATCCTGGGCTGGGTGTGGGGGCAGCAGCAGGGGCTGTGCCCACTTGTCCTCCTGTCCACAGAATTGCTGCCTGGCCTAGGAGGCAGGTGCTGGGGCGGGCCTCGGGCCGCAAAATGCTGATCCTGGGTAGGGCTCTCACTTGCAGGACCATTTGAGGTCTGGTGGTGGTGACTTGAGGCTGGGTGGAAAGGCAGGGGTGTGCCCCAGGGAGGCACCGGAGTGAGGAGTACATGTGTGTTTCCAGCCCCCCAAGGAGAAGGCTGTGGAGAAGACGCATGCGGGCCTGACCACTTTGTTCCCGGGACAAAAGAGGAGGGTCTCACACCTCTGCAAGTCAGGCAAGGAGGTAAGACCCAGATTTGGGGATAAAGGCGGGCAGCTGGAGCAAGAAGGCCTTACACCTGTCTGGCTCCCAGGTCCCCTGCTGCTGGCCTTTGTAAGCTGGCATCTTGTAGAAAAGCATGCCCTATGCATTACCTGTCCCACTGTCCCTGTGCCTCGGGAGGAGTGGGACGAGTCCTGGTGGGTATCGGAGCTGAGTGGCTGTCCAGCTTCTGAACTTAGGCTACCTGAGCTGAGGCTGGAAGACAGCACACCAGGAGAGGCCTGTACAGGGCTGTTACGACCATCTCAGGCACACATAAACCTTCAGGACTAGTCCTTAGAGCCTCCAGGAGGTGGGACAGGGTCCCAGATGCAATCTCCTAGGAAGGTTTCATTTTCCAGGAGACATGTGCAGACAGGACACGGGCCGCTGCCCCTGCACTTTGGACAGTGGGACCTTGGGATTAGAAGCCAAGGGAGGCTGAGATGGGAGAGTCCTCCCCATCCTGCCTTGAGTGCTCTGGACTCAGAGCTGGGCTCCAGGACCTGTGTTCTTTCAGGCAGAGGCCCCAAAGAGGGCCCCTGTGGCTCCCCCAGCGCGGCCCCCGACCGCCCAAGAGGTCTGTTACCGGCGAGCACAGCAGGCTCAGAGAGACTCCACCAGCTGGCTACAGGCTGCCACCAGGCCAACTGACAAGCTCTCCTCTGTGCATATCTCGGCCCCCGGGGAAAAGAGGAGGATTGCTCACGTACCCAACCCCCGCCTGGCCACCAGTAAGTCCTGCCCCCCCCCCAAGACTCCCCAGTCCTAGCATCTGGGACACAAGGGGAAGCAGCACCCTGCGAATTTCCCTGATGTACTTGGCCTTGAGCACCACCCTCCAGGGACCTTGGTGGCTGACAGTGGAATAGGACAGGATGGCCCGGAAGACTTGGGAAGCTGGAGGCTAAGGGTCAGTGGGGACTAGCCCAGCCCAGGGGCCACCAGTGGGACTTGCCTGGGCCTACCTGGAGTGGGCAGTAGCTCTAAAGATCAGGTGTGGGGTAGTCCTGTCCATGCTGAATGGTGGTCCCAGCCCAGGAGGAATAGCCCTTGAGAACACACCCTGCTGAGGTCATCAGGACTGCCTCTTACAACTCCCAGGGAGAGCTGTGCCATGACAGGCCACTTCTCACTAGTCACAGCATGGCTGGGCCTAGGCCTCTCCCTGCCTTCTCCAGGGCTCTGCTCCCTGGGATTCTCTGTTCCTGTTCATGTCCATGGCACAGCCTGGTTGGAGGCTCCTGGGCCTGGCTGCAGCAGGACTTGTTAGGGGCTGCTGTGGTTCTGCAACTCTCCTTGTCCTCCAGATATGCACTTTGATATGCATATGCACCTATATATGCTATAGCTTGCTCACAGGGCTGCGTGTGCAGATGTGCCTTCTACCCTGTGAGGCTGAGCACATGGAGACCCCCTCTTCCCTGTGAGGCTTAGCGCATGGAGACCCCCCTTCCCTGTGAGGCTGAGAGCATGGAGACCCCCCCTTCCCTGTGGAGTGAGAGCATGGAGACCCCCCTTCCCTGTGGAGTAAGAGCTTGGGGAGCTCCCTCTTGACAAGTACGGCTTTGGGTTGGCTCCAGGAAGGATGGGAACCTGGTCTTGTCCCTGACCCCTGTCCAGAGACAATCCTGACTAGGGGCAGATATCTGTAGTCTCTTCTTCCAGGGGCTCTGATGGTCAGGCACCCGCACTCCTGCATGGACAATCAGGGGGGAGCCCTGGCCACCCACTGCCAGGGCGGAGACTGTATGGTTTGTGACCTCATTACAGAGACAGGCAGGTAGCTTGTCACAATGAACAGACCAGGGCATCCCAGGCCCTCTGGTCCTGTGCCTAGGAGCCAGGGCTACCCCTCAGACGTCAATGCCTCAGAGTTGGGGGCTGGAACATGCGGCAGAGGCCCCGACCACGCCCAGCCATTCTCCAGACTGCCCTGACCGTGGCGTTGCCTGAGCCGGCCTCCACAGCCGTGTTGCCCTCCCCCACCTCCATGGACTTGCCCCAGAGCAGCTAGAGTCCCATGTCCTTCCGCACCCCAAGCTCGGTGCCCCGGCCCCCGATGCGCTGCGAGATGCGTGTCCTGCTCACACTCAACGACCGCAGCTTCCTGGTGCTCCGCAGCTCCGTCATGGGCCTATTGTCCTCCTGTACTCATGTCCCCTGTCCCCCAACAGCCCCCACAGGTGCCAAGAGGGCGCTCCCTGCCAGCAGCAGCCAGGTGTCCCACGGTCCTGAACCTGGCAGCCAGCCACTGAAGACACGCACGTTGTCAGGGATGGCATCTAAGACCACCACCACTGTCATACCCAAGCGCATCGCCCACAGCCCGTCACTCCAGGTACCCTGCACCCAGCTGGTACCTTCCTGGCCTGCTCACAGAACTCTGAGGGACCAAGTACTACACTCTGCTCATATTGTTCCCAGTAGGGTTCTGTGTTGACCTTATGGGACGGACCCGAGTTCATACAACCTGGGCAGGATGCCCAAGCCATGTCCCAGCCCCTTACTGGAGGAGTTTAGGCAGCAGCTCCACCCCCGAGCCACCCCCACTTCCTCTACTTCACCCCGCCCCCAGCCTTTTCCTCTAAAACTCAAGGCTGGGCTCATGCTGTGGACAACCCATTCCTATCTTCTCCAGAGGCTCTGAGTCCTAATACACATACACCACCCACACACACACATACACATACACACACACACACACACACACACACACACACACACACACACACACACACACACACACACACACGCACACAGACACAGACACACACACACACCACACCACACAACACACACACACACACAAGCACAAACATACACACACATGGTCTCTTTCCTCTAGAGTCTAAAGAAGCCCATTATCCCAAAAGAATTTGGTGGCAAGGTCCCCACTGTGGTCCGCCAGCGCTATCTCAACCTGTTCATCGAGGAGTGTCTCAAGTTCTGCTCGTCCAACCAGGAGGCCATCGAGAAGGTGGGCCCTGGGTGCACATTCCCTCAGCAGGCACAGCAGGGAGCTTTGGTCACTGTGGCCTTGGGCTGAAGCCAGGAAGGCCCTGTTTATCTCCCTGGCTCTCATCTAGGCATCTTGGTCCAAACTGACTACTAGTACCACTTCCTCGTGGGTGGTAGGGATGTATGCAGGGCTCACCCTGGTACTGCATCCTGTCCCAGTTTAGCTGGCCCTCCTGTTCATGCTCCTGGTGCCATTGTGTCCTATCCAGGCCCTGAATGAGGAAAAGGTGGCATATGAGCGCAGCCCCAGCAAGAACATATACCTGAATGTGGCTGTCAACACCCTTAAGAAGCTGAGGGGCCTGGTCCCCAACACCGTGCCCAGCCTCAGCAGTGAGTGGCAGCTATGCAGGGAGGGTCCTGCCCAGAACTGGGTATTCATGGGCTGTAGCAGCAGGGACCATCCCTAGTACACCACACGTAGGCTGCTGCCTGGGGTCCCTTCCCTCTGCTCTCTTCCTCCTTTACTTGTGGGGCCTCCGCTAATGGTGCCCTCTTCACAGTGAGTGGCTGAGCTCCGTGCATTTGCTAGGGGAGAGGGTTGAGATGTTTATTGTGACCCTTGCAAGGCAGTCACACAGTGATCTTGCTTCCAGTGCGGTCCATGGCCTCCATTACCTTCTCGCCCACCCACTGGAGGGGTCTGGGTGGTCTTTGTAGGCAGCAACAGCTCAAAACCTCAAACTCCATTAATTATCTGCTTGAGTAGCTGCAGCATGCCCCTGCCTCACCTTCTGTTCACTCAGAGCATGGGTGGGGGAGCTGCTTAGCCCTGGGGTGACTTGTCCTGAGTTTCCATGACCCCAAGCAATGCCTCCCTTTTCCCAGCGGAGACTCTGTAGGCAGCACAAGGTCGTGTGTATGCCATTGTTATACAGTGTATTCAGGGGACAGTTGTGCAGCAACTGTGAGGACTGAGGACTGAGACTGCAGCTGGCTCACCCCTCCCTGGCTTCTCCGTCCTTCCTTCTAGAAGCCAGTGGCCGCAGGGTTGTGTCCCACGAGGTGGTGCTGGGGGGCAAATTGGCAGCCAAAACCAGCTTCTCACTGAGCCGCCCCAGCAGCCCACGGGTGGAGGAGCTGAGAGGGAACGCCCTGTACAGCCGTCTCAGGGAGTACCTGCTCACTCAGGAGCAGCTCAAGGAGAATGGCTACCCCTTCCCCCACCCAGAGCGCCCAGGGGGCGCCGTCATCTTCACAGCTGAGGAGAAGAAGCCCAAGGACTGTGAGTCTCTTCCAGCTGTGCCCTCAGCCAGGATGACTGGGTGGGGAGCTGCCCGCTGAGTTGGGGCATTGTGTTCAGGGGTGCTGGGTGCCAGCCTCTCACCCACGTGCCCTCTGCCTGTCTGTCTGTCCTCACCCACAGCCTCCTGCAGAATTTGCTGTCGCTGTGGCACAGAGTACCTTGTGTCCTCCTCAGGCCGCTGCGTGCGCAATGAGGAGTGTTACTACCACTGGGGACGGCTGCGGCGGAACCGAGGTGCGGCTTGACCACTGTTGGATAGCCAGCCCTGTCCACACCCTGCTGGCCATGCAGACCCTGTGTCCACCCCTGCCCCACCTATGTGTGAAGGCCCTGGCCTTCGTAATCTAGATTTTCCTTCAAGAGCATAGGACCTGCTTGTCTCGCACTCCTGCAGTGTCCCCAAGGAGGGGCCTTCTCCAGGCCTCCATCAGTTTGATACACTGTTGGCCCAGATCCCTTCCCTGAATACTGGTCCATACGGGTGGGCAAGTTCCCTGCCTGGTGCCCTGAACACCATTGCTCTCTCTTACCAGTGGCTGGGGGCTGGGAGACCCAGTATATGTGCTGCTCAGCTGCAGTCGGCTCTGTGGGCTGTCAGGTCGCCAAGGTAAGTCCTGCTGTGTGCCATTCCCTGCTCTTGGCTTCTGTCTTGGTCACTGCACTAGGGTTGAGGGCAGTTGAGTGCTATGTTCAAGCTTGTCATCTGGCCCACCCAGCCCTTCCAGTCAGGAGCGCACTGGGCTCACCTGCCTCCACAGGCACCTGGCCCAGACCTAGCCAGGGCAGGGAAGTCCCCATGTGTGGCCTGTGCCAGCCCTGCTGCTGACCTCCCTGTTCCCCAGCAACACGTGCAGGATGGCCGGAAGGAGAACCTAGAAGGCTTTGTGCGCACCTTCCAGAAGGAGCTACCAGAAGATTCCCACGCCGGCGTCTTCGCCCTTGACTGTGAGATGGTGAGTCGGGTCTTAGAGACTGGTCCACTCTGGGAGGATGAGGAAGTGACACTGGCTGAGATGCAAGGCTTTCACCAGTGACAAATTTTGATGGCCATTTTACACTATCAGGCTAGTGTCCTGAGGAGGGGGGGGCTCCGCCCACTTGAGGGTTCTCTGAGTTCCCAGCCTGTACCTCCCTCTGCTGCTGTGGCTCCCCTGCTGTCCCCCACAGGGTCTGCAGCAGCCATGGCTACCCACGCAGGGGAGGTGGGCTTGGGAAGCCAGCTGCATCTGGTGCTCATTTCATGCCTGCAGTCCTACACTACATATGGCCTGGAGCTGACCCGAGTCACAGTCGTGGACACAGATATGCAGGTCGTGTACGACACCTTTGTCAAGCCTGACAATGAAGTTGTCGACTACAACACCAGGTGTGTCCCGGCCTACCGCGGGACCCCAGCCTCGCTCCTGTCCTGCCCGGCCCGACGACCCTCTTGCATCCGGCCCTCTGCAGGTTCTCAGGGGTGACAGAGGCCGACCTTGTGGACACGAGTGTCACACTGCGGGACGTGCAGGCCGTCTTGCTGAGCATGTTCAGTGCTGACACCATCCTTATCGGACACAGCCTGGAGAGTGACCTGCTGGCCCTCAAGGTAGCTATGCCTGCTCCGTCTGAGGATGGGAGGCCCTGCCCACCAGGTCTTGTCCACCACCCACCTGCCTTCCTGTAGGTTATCCATAGCACGGTGGTAGACACGTCAGTGCTGTTCCCACACCGCCTGGGTCTGCCCTACAAGCGCTCCCTGCGGAACCTCATGGCCGACTACCTCAGACAGATCATCCAAGACAATGGTGAGGGGTCCCAGGGTTGGGGTTGTGGGGACATACAGGAAGTCAGGACTGTGCTGACCATGTCTGCTCTGCAGTGGATGGGCACAGCTCCAGTGAGGATGCCAGCGCCTGCATGCACCTTGTCATCTGGAAGATCCGAGAAGATGCCAAGACCAAGCGATGACCCTCCCACCTGCCACCACTAACCATACCAACCCCTTCCTACATCCCTGGCTGCCCTCAGCCCTGATGCCCTCGGCCTCTTTTCAAACTGTGTAATAAAACACAACAGCTGACTGTGCGCCTCCCGGGCTTGGGCTACAGGTCTGGAGTGGCCCTGAGCTGGGGCTGAGACCAACCCCCCTGAGCCCAGCCCCACACAATCCTACATGTCCCGCCCAGGCCTGTCCCCTGGAGCCTGCTGCTGCCCAGGGCAGATTTGGCCTGCACCCTGTGCCCAGTCAGCCCACCCCTACCTTCCACTCCTTTGTATATAATGCAGGCGACAGGACAAGCCCTCATGGTTTGAGACGGGTTGTCTTTTTTTACTTTATACTGTTATTTGTATTAATTTTTAATTTAAACCTGCTGACCTGCACAGCCCCTCAACAGAGGGGTCCATCCCTGGTGCCGTTGGGATCCAGGGGCTGAACCCTACAGTCAGCCCTGTGGGCCTGGATGTCTGCCCTGCCTTGTAGGGTGGCTTCCAGAACTCATCCCAACTCACCAGGACTCCCCAACCTCAGAGCCAAGCCAGCCCCAAGGCCTGGCCTTCCAGGCCTCTGGGCCATCTTCCATGGGGGCTGCTGCCTCTCTCCGTGGGTAGGAACCGAATAAATGTTTATATGAACTTTAGATTTCATAATGTGTGGTGCTTTGGGGACCAGGTAGGACCCTGACACACCTCCTTGTGGACTCTGCCCCAGTGGCCAGGGTCAAGAAAAGCAGGAATTATTCCATTGCCCCAAAACAATCCTTGACCCCAAATGAGCCAGCCCATGCCACCCTGCTCTGGAGACCTTTGTGAGACAGCCCAAAGCTTGGGTGGCTGTGCTTGTCAGCCCTCTCCTAAGGAGGGACACTGTCCCTAGTGCAGGCTTGTGGTGTGGCTTCAATGCCTCTCTCTGCCTGTTATGAGCCCAGCTACTTAGACAAGGTCCAGGTGGAGACCAGGAGTCTCTGCTACTTGGTGTCTTTGAGAAAGGAGCCTGGCCTTCAAGGCCACTCTCCCCATCCCAGGAAACAATAAATTTTGCAGTTCTCATGTCCCACATAACCTCGGCTTGATCAGTCTTCTCTTGGCAGTTATCTGCAGGGTGGAGGAGGCCTGGAGCCATCAGGCCCTGGCTTGGCTATCTGGAATTAGAACCTTGCATGGGGCCCCAGCTGTGAGGGTCTGTAGCAGCCTAGTCCAAATGTTCTGGCTGCGTCAGCCCATGCAGCTTCAGGTGGTGGGCAGGGAGCTGCATGGTCCATGGGAGCTTCCTTGGTAAAGCTGGACCATCTACCTTCAGGGTTTCTCCTGACCAATCTGTCCCCTCTTCTACCTTCTGTAAACAAGTTTTTTGTTGTTTTTTTAAATAAACGGTGCCGATGTATTCACAAAAGTCCAAGTGTCTGTCTTGGTGTCTCTGCCTGTGCCCTGCCCAGGGCATGTCAAGGTCTCCTGGAGGTCCTCTCAGGACAAGAGGCCAGTCCAAAGGACCTTTCTGTTAGCTAACCCTTGTTCTGCATTGGAAACCTCAAGGCCACTGTGAGTGCCCTGTCCCCGTATAAGTCTGCATAGAGGCTCTCCCAGATAAAAGCCATCCAAAAGGATATGAGAAATATTTCATGGGTTGGATCAGTATTCTCAACCTCCTGCCCTGCAGACTGAAGCTCAGACCACTGGCTACTCTCCACTGGGTCACTTCCAGACACTCCAGGGGTGCCCTGCCCTGCCCTGGTAGCTCACCATCCATCTGCAGCCTGCGCCCCAGATCATGACTTCACCCTTTCACAATTTTTCTAGGTCTGGTCTCACCCCCAGTAGCTCCAGATCCCTGCCTGCCCCGATGCCTGACCTCTTAAGAGGCAAGGCTTTTCTGTCTCTGTGCCCAAACCCCTTCTCTCTTCCTGACCCATGATGCATGCCTCCGCCCATGAAACCTGACACCACCCACCAGGCGTAGAGCTGCCCAGGAAGCTGCCCTGACCTCTCCTCATGATGCCAGGCCCAGACCATTCTCGCACCACCCATAAGCATGCCCCCCACCCACCCCGGACACAAGATTGGCCACGCCCACAATGCCCGAAGCCACCCGCCTAGCTAAGGCAGGACCCCGCCCACAAGACCTGGCCACACCACAGTGATCTGGTTCCACCCACAACACCGGGCTCTGCCCTTACTCCCATGCCACTCAACTAAGCCCCACTTTCTTCAGACCTCGCCGCTGCTACGTGGTCCCGCTCCTTTCTCCTCCCGGAGGCCTCAGATCTAAAGGCCCGGGTAGGCCCCGCCCTCTTGGCGATGCCCCGCCCCCCCAAGCCCGCGCCGCCCGTTTCAGGCCCGTTGGCACCAGGCTAACAGCTTCACAACATCGGCGGCCCTGAACGCCGCTGGCGGCCCGCCCTAGGCAGCCCGGCCCCACCAAGCCCGGCCCTCACAGGTGAGCACCGATGCTCACGAGCTGTGCATCCTAGGACTTATGTGTGACCTCTCTGGGCTCTGTGGGTCACAGGGCTAGAGTATCAGCACTGAGGGTCAGGAGATGGCGCCCCCTACAGGTTCATAAAATCAGACACCGAGTTTGGGTTACAGATGGGGCAGTCTGGTAACCACTAGACAGAGTTCCCTGGGGCTATGCATTTGTGGCCACGGGGGGGGGGGCACTGCCAAGGGAGTGTCTGGTGAGTGGGCTGTGAGTGGGCTGTGTTTCTGCCTGAGGCACACTTTGGAGAGGGAGTCTCTTGATTAGAGCAGCGGTTCTCAACCTATGGGTTGTGACTCCTCAGAGTCGACTAAGACCGTTGGAAAACACCAGATATTAACATTATAATTCATAATAAAAGCAAAACGTTATGAAGTAGCAACAAAATAATGGAGCCAGCCCTGGTAGCGGTGCACGCCTTTAACCCCTGCACTCTGAGGTAGAGGCAGGCAGACCTCTGAGTTCCAGGACACAGAGAAAGCTTGTCTCCAAACAACAATAATTTATGGTTGAGGTCACCTGGTGAGGAACCGTATTAAACGGTTGCAACATCAGGAAAATTGAGATCCATTGCACTAGTGGGTCCCTTAGGCTCCCTGCTGCCCACTGGTTTCCTTTCTCCATCCCTCCCACCCACTCCCTGAGCCTCAGTTTTCCTCCGATAATGACGGAAAGTCAGGTTCAGTCTCCCGGGACAGCTGATGCTGGGCCCAGGGGACGCCCTGCCTCAAGATGCCCTAGGGATACACATGACTCAGACACAAACAGTCCCTGTCCCTGGGGGAGATTCGGGGTGCAACAGACACTAAGACAGTGAAAGCTCTAGAAGAGAGGTGACCAGACAAGATGAGGGACATCCCAGCTACACAGGAATCCCCTAGGAGGCGCAGGATCCAGACGGGCCGGTCTGGGAAGTACAGAATGAAACCTGAAGGGTGAGGAACCCCACCTATCAGGGAGGGGGAGAATGCTGTGGACTGGGGGTGGGGGTGGGGGCCGCATCTGGGCAATCTGGGAGATTGCTGGAGTGCTGGGGATGTGGGGGTGAAGAGCTGCCAGCAGTGATGGGGGCAGCTGTTGGTTGCCTAGGTACAATTTGTATAGACTTACAGTGGGGAGCAGGTTCCCAGCTACAACACCAGGCCTATGATCCCAGAACATGCAGGTGTAAGCACATCTCTGTCGTCCTAGCTACCCCAGGAAGCTGAGGCAGGGGAATCATGCATTCAAGGCCAGCCTGTTCTACACAGTGAGACCCTGCCTCAAAAAAATAAACCATCAGGCAGGGAGCTGGTGGCGAATGCCTTTAATGCCAGCACTCAGGAGGCAGAGGCAGGCGGATCTCTGTGAGTTCGAGGCCAGCCTGGTCTCCAGAGCGAGTGCCAGGATAGGCTCCAAAGCTACACAGAGAAACCCTGTCTCGAAAAACCAAAACAAAACAAAACAAAAAAGTAAAAATATATAAATAAATAAACCATCAGAAAGGTTATCAGGTTGACATGTGTCACCACACTTAGCAGCCTCAAGGCCAGACCACAGACATCCACCAGCCTCCAAGTCCTGAGTGCTGGGATTAAAGGTGTGTGCCACACCAGGCCAGATCTATTTTTAAATGGCTGGATGCTCATATACAAGAGGCCGAGAGAAGACATCACATCAGCCCCTGTGGGGTCAGTCAGTGAACATGGATTAAGCACACATATGTGGGGTCCTGGTTGGGCCTCAAGGGAGCAGGTAGAACAGGGGGGGGCAGAGGAGACTGTAGGGGCAGCCAGGGCTTCCTCACTACAGGTGGAGGCCACAGCGGTGGTGTCCCTCATCCCAGGTGACCAGCTATGAATGGGGCGAGTAAGGCTGGATTCCTAAAAACCCAGAGTGGAGAGTTCAGATGGACATGAATGGAGAGAGAGAGATAATCCCAGCCTTCGTTTTTATTCCAAGACAAAGTCTTGCTGTGGAACCTATGCCAGGCTGGGTTGTAGTCTGTCTGCTTCAGGCTCCCAGGCATGGGATTGCTCTTCTAGGCAGACCCCTGCCCCCCAGGAGCACTGTGGGAGGGGGATTGTGATTTCAGGCTCTCTCTTCCCAACCCCACAGCCCCACCAGCATGGATGACGTTCACCTTGGGGAAGACCTAGAGGATAAAGACACAGGTGTGGTCCCATGTCACCAGTAAGGCCGGGTGGAGAGGGAAACTCGGGTGAAGGGCTGCCAGGGCTGGGGCTCTGTCCTCAGTCTATCAGGTGACATGGAGTTCCTGGGGCCCTGCTCCCTGATGGAAATGGCTTGTGGGTAAGAGTCCACCTGTCACTGCACCGACAGCCTGCCTCCAGGTGAAGAGACTGCTTGGGTCCTCAGCGGCTCCCCTGTCTTGTCCTGCTGTTTACTAAGTTCCTGGCCTGAGATGGGCATCGCTGTACCTGGGGCCCCTGGGGGCCTATTAGCGCTCAGGCTCCAGGGCGACTTGCAGGAGGTTGTCCTTGGCGGAGCCCCAGCAGCACCTGCCGCCCTCCTCTCCCTTCCTGCAGCGTTCACCTGGGAGGTGAAGGCCAATAGCCGCGCCTACAACAAGCAGTTCAGGAAGAAGGGCTTCCTGTGGTGGCGACAGAAGAAGTATAAGGTGAGTCCCCACATCGCCTGGCCCACAGTGCGCCAGGACCCATCCTGAGAGTTCTCAGCTATTTTTTCAAGAGACCTCACTAGGTAAACTGGCTAGCGCTTTAACTCCTGAGCCTGCTGCTTCAGCTTCCCCAGTGCTAAGGAATTTATTGCATGATTAGGAATGGAACCAAGACCTTCTGAATGCTGGGGGGGGGGGGCATCCCTTGAGCCAGGCCTGATTACCTCGCTGGAGGCTTCTAGGCGGGGCTCCACCTTGGCCACGCCCCCAGCCCCTCACTGGGGAATTCTAGGCGGGGCTTCACCACTGAGCAAACATTTTACCTTTTACTCAATACATAGTGACCTTCAATCCTCTCTGTCAGCCAGGCAGGGTCCTTCTGCCTCAGCCTCCTGGGTGCTGGAATGACAGGCCTGTGTTACCAGGCGTTTCTGCCATGCTTTTTTTTTTTTTTGGTTTTGGTTTTCGAGACAGGGTTTTCTCTCTCTGTGTAGCTTTGGAGCCTATCCTGGCACTCGCTCTGGAGACCAGGCTGGCCTCGAACTCACAGAGATCCGCCTGCCTCTGCCTCCTTAGTGCTGGCATTAAAGGACTGTGCCACCAACGCCCAGCCTGACATCCTTATTTTAATCATGACAGTGATGTCCATTCTCTCCAAGTCCCTAATTTCACCTCCTTAAGAGCTAATGTCAGGTCAGGACTCCTACCAGGTTTACCCACAATCTCTTGCTGTGTCTCACTCAGCTCTATGACTTTGCACTAAGTAGAACCTCAATTAATGCCTGCTGGAAACCTTGCATTCAGCTGGCACTCCATCAAGATCTTGCCCTCAGCAGGTGCTCAGTAAATGCTGGCTGGAAGCCTTAGGGTTTTCTAATCATCAATGCTGGCCCTGCAGGCATTCCGTATTGGCTTGGTGTTTACTTTATTGATGCTGCCAAGAACTCATGGGAGTCTATAGGGTGGGATGGGTGGACAGCCAGATGTCGTGGGCAGGGCTGGCCAGGGGCTGTACTGGGGCAGCACTGCATGCCAACAGCTGATGGCTCTTGTCCTAGAGCAACGCCATCCACACAGCCAAGTACAACTTTTTCTCCTTCCTGCCTCTGAACCTATATGAGCAGTTCCGTCACACGTCTAATCTCTACTTCCTTCTCATCATCATCCTGCAGGTGGGCGGGGAGGGGTGGGGCCAGTGGGTGGATGGGGTGTGGGAGGGGTGGGTGTGAGCCAGGACCAGTGGGTGGGCGGGTATGTAGAAGGGGCAGGGTGTGGCAGGGCCAGCGGTGGGTGGGGTGTGAGGTGGGTGGGGCAGGGCCAGCGGGTGGGCGGGGTATGGGTGGAATGAGGTGGGTCCCTGGAGCCACCTTGAAGGTGGGGCATCTCTCTGAAGACTCTTGCACAGTCTGTGTGACTGTGTGACTGGTGGCCTTAAAGTCCCTCTTGTCTCCCCTCCTGCAAGCTAGCTATCCAGGCTCTGGCATGCAGGAGGGGCATCATATATGCAGAAAGCCAAAGGTGGGTGCATGAGACAGGTTTTGTATTCAGCAAGTACTACTCTTGTATTCAGCAGGTGCTCAGTAAATGCTGGGATTCAGCAGGTGCTCCTCACATACTGGCTGGAGAAAATACATTCAACAGTAATTCAGCAAATGCTGCCCCAGAGGCCTTGTATTCAGCAGGTGCTCAGCAAATGCTGACTTGTCTTTACATTCAGCACATGCTCAGTAAATGCTGGTTGCAGGATGAGGATGGCACAACCCTCTTAATAATGTAGGCCTTCACAGGATCCCCTCCTGGTGGGCTCTGGGAACCGTGTGGGCACCCTCCACTGTGCCAGTTCCTGGTAGCTGGTTGATGCCTGGCCTTGGGGGTGTGCCCTAAGCAGAGGTGCCTCCCCTCCCAGCTGTGAACAGTGTCTCAGGTGCACCCCCACCAACCCAGCACCTCATTTCTGCTCTGCTTTTATCCATCAAATTACAAAACATGTATTGAGCAACTGCTGTGTGCAGGGGAGTTAGCCAGGCCCCGCCCATCATGACCTCTTGTCTGCAGGAGACTTGAGAAGTGGCAGCCCAGGAAGGGCCAGGGCAGCAGTCTGCATCTGAGGTGACAGGACAGGGCTTGACCTGAAGGAGGAGGAACCTGGTTTCCTAGGAGGAGACAGGGCAGGAAGGGAAGTTTGGGTGGTGTGAGGAGGCGCAGGGTAGAGGTCATTGTGGCCTCCTGGTACCCACAGAGCTTCCCTGAGATCTCCACACTGCCCTGGTTCACGCTCTTTGCACCTCTGGTCTGCCTGCTTGTGATCCGAGCCACCCGTGACCTGGTGGATGACATTGTGAGTGAGGCTAGGGTGGAGATGGCCAGGGTATGGGACCACACACAGTGAAGGCAGGGGAAGCCATTGTGGGCAGATACCCCAGGCTCTGTCTCTCTGTCTTGGGAATGCACTCTGGGGACAGGCAATGGCACAGTTGGGCAAGGACCTGGGCAGAGTGGGGACAGGGGACAGGACCACCTCTCTGATCTTCATTCTGTTGGCCCAGGGTAGACACAGGAGTGACAACATTATCAACAACAGGCCCTGCCAGATCCTGAGAGGGAAGAGGTGAGGCTGACAGCCACCACAGGAATGGGGACATCTGAGGACAGGGAGACTTTAACACATACACGCACACACACAGACACACAGACACACAGACACACAGACACACACAGACACACAGACACACACACACACACACACACACACACACACACACACACACACACACACGGGGAAGCTACCGGTCCTAGTTGTGATAAAGCCACTTGGGAGGAGGAAGGGCTTACTTCAGCTCACAGCTACAGTCACATCAGGAGGGAAGCTGGGAACACAAGGCAAGGCCGGAGCTGATGCAGAGGCCTTGGAGGAGCCCTGCTTACAGTCTTGCTCCTGTGGCTTGCTGGACTTACTGTCTTATACAGCCCAGGACTGGCCACTGGCCACACCCACAGGGGCGGGTGGGGCAGGGCGGGGGCGGGACCCTCCCACATTAATCATCTATCAAGAAAATGCCATAAAGACATGCCCGTGAGCCAGGCAGTGGTGGAGCACGCCTTTAGTCCCAGCACTCAGGAGGCAGAGGCTGGTCGATCTCTTGAGTTCAAGGACAGCCTGGTCTACAGAGTGAGCTCCAGGACAGGCTCCACATCTACAGAGAAACCCTGTCTCAACAAACCTAAAAAATAAAAAAAGCAACAACAACAAAAAAAATCCATGCCTATGGGCCAATATTTTGGGCTTGTTTTGTCAGGTGAGAGTCCCTCCTCCCAAAGGACACTTGCATCAAGTTGACAAAATACCAACCAGGACACACACTAAGTACATCCCAGTTGAGACTGAGCTGAACCCAAGCCTGAATTTATTAGGAAACTGCTGTCTGGCATGTTGGGGTTGACTCTGGCTCTGTGGGTTATAGAGTTCAGACATAGGGGAGCCCCCTGAGGAAAGGCTAAGGAGGACGTGGGTGGGGCCAGGAGAGCTCCAGAGGGAGAAGTGGGCACATGTGTGGGACATACGAGGGTTGGGGAAGGCTTCCTGGAGGCAGCTGCAGCTGTGCTGAGCTTTGCAGGATGGTGGCTCAGCAGGGGCAAGGGCCCTAAAGGTGGCAACTGCAGCTCTAGTGCAGGCTGGGCACTGGGGGAGTAAGCCATGCCCTGACACCCCCACCCTCCTTGTAGTTTCCTGTGGAAGAAATGGAAGAATCTGTGTGTGGGGGATGTGGTGTGTCTCAGCAAAGACAGCATCGTCCCGGTGAGCCCCACCACCACCACAAATACCCCTGGGGGAGGGTCCACCAGCAGTCCTGACTCCTCCCTGCCCCATCCCAGGCCGACATGCTCCTGCTGGCCAGCACAGAACCAAGTAGCCTGTGCTACGTGGAAACTGCAGACATTGACGGGTAAGAAGCCCTGGCTTCCCTGGGTGCTTGAGTGACAGGAACCCTGCTTTCCAGGTGGCTAAAGAGATGGCCAGATAGTCCAGTGAAGCCTTCAGGGTGCCAGTGTGTCTGTACTCAGGCCATACAGACTAGGCCAGCCTTGACCCATGGGCAGATGTGCTGTGTGGCCGAAGACATGGCCCTTTCCCTCTCCCTCTCTCCCTCTCTCCCTCTCTACTGTTGATACAGTAGGTGGTCAGCAAAAGTGGGCAAAGGACTAGAGGAAGTACAGTCTTCTTACTGAAGGGTGTCATCCACAGCCACGTTTTTGTTTTGTTTTGTTTTGTTTTGTTTTGTTTTTAAGACAGGGTTTCTCTGTAGCTTTGGAGCCTATCCTGGCACTCGCTCTGGAGACCAGGCTGGCCTAGAACTCACAGAGATCCACCTGCCTCTGCCTCCCGAGTGCTGGAATTAAAGGCGTGTGCCACCAATGCCTGGCTCACAGCCACGTTTTTTTTTTCATGACTTTCCATCCTGCTCTTGTTCCTAGGGAGACCAACTTGAAGTTCAGACAGGCTCTGATGGTCACACACCATGAGCTTACTAGCCCGAAGAAGATGGCTTCCTTCCAGGGTGAGGGACAGAGGCAGCCCTGTGTGCCTCTCTGTGCCTCCTTTTCTGGGTCAAGATGGATGGTGGGTGGGGTTCTGTACAGCTGGGGGCCAGTCCTGTGCCTTTGCCAGCCTGTGGAGTCTGGGTATCTTCTTCCACGCTACCACCCAAGGAAAGGGACCCCTGCTCCACACCCTACACATAAGTAGTTCCTTTTCTAACAAAAAAGTGCTCTGAAGCTGGTGTAGTTGCTGTTCACTGTGGCCTGGCAAGCAGACACTCACCTTTGTAAGGGTGCACTGCACAAGCCAATTAAGAGGTTTTACTTTCTTCTGTCTTAGTGCAAAGGCAGTTTCTTTCCAGTGGCACAGATGCACAAATTACCTCAAACCACAGCACACCCGAGCTGGTTTCTCCAATCTTCCTTAGACGTTAACAGTAATTGTTGCACTCAGGAGTTGAAGCCGGAGGATCCCAGGTTTGAGGCTGGTGAGATGACTCAGAGGTTAAGAGCATTTGATGCTCTTGCAGAGAACATGAGTTTGGTTCTCATTGACTCCAAAGGACCCCATGCCTCTGGTCTCCACAGGCTCCTGCACACATGAGCACACATCTGTACACAGATGTGTAGTTAAAAATTTTAGACCAGGAAACCCAGTCTCGGGGAAAGAAAAGAAAAGAAAAGAAAAATTTAAGGCCAGGCACATCTTTAATCCCCAACACTGGGGAGGCAGAGGCAGGAGCATCTCTGTTAGTTTGAGCCCAGCCTGGTCTACAAAGCAAGTTCCAGGACAGGCAGTACTGTTACACAGAGAAACCCTGTCTCGAAAAACAAAAAACAAACAAAACAAAAAGATATGTTCAATAGATTGACTAAGAACAAACAATTACAGTAAGGGTTGGGAGAAGATTCAGTGTGGTCTCTGGGTATTCAGTGCCAAGGTCACACATGTTCCAGCCTTATGGAGGAGAAGAGGTATTCTATTTACTCCTTTGAAGGAACAACCCTATGTGCTTCATATTCCAGGTTTCCCTGGCACTGACCTGCGTGGCTTCTGCACCCCTCTGTCATGCAGTGACCCCAGGGCCTGTAGGGCCTGGCACCTGGCACACAATACACATTCATTTAGTGTGTCACGTGAGGAGAAAGTTCCAGAGTAGACCGTGTGTGTGGGTGGCACAGTCACCCCAGTGCAAGCATTCCTGGTCTTTGGGTCTCCTCCTCCGAAGGACAATGCTGTCTCCTGCTGGAATGCTGGGTGGTCAACAAGTCAGGACCCCAAGGATTGTCCATTGCAAGCATTCCTCGGGTGTCTGGGTTCCAGGGAGAGTCCTTGTCTGTCTTCTATGCCTGTTCCCCCATGGGTCACACATGACCACTAGGCCCTGGGTTCTAAGACAGCAGAGGATTATGGGTGAGGCTGCCTTCTGCTTGAGCCAAATATCCTTAGATTTACCTTTTCTTCATTTTGTTGAGAATTTTTTTTTCAGACAGTGTTTCTCTGTGTAGCTTTGGAGGCTGTTCTGGCACTCGCTCTGTAGACCAGGCTGGCCTTGAACTCACAGAGATCCACCTGCCTCTGTCTCCCGAGTGCTGGTATTAAAGGAGTAGGCTATCACCTTTCTAGAACATATCTTTCTGAGCTTCATGAAGAGTTTCAGTGTAGGCCTGCCATATACTCAAGGAGATTTGTGTATGCATTGCTGCACACACAGGATCAAGTAATTATCAGCAGAATAAGTTTTTCACCAAATTGTGACATGCTTAAGTATGCCTAAAATAAGCCACTTGGGGCAGAAGTTTGAACCAACACTGGCTACTGAGTTGCCTTAAGCAGAACTGTCTTCTTGCCCCCTGTGGGTTGTCTCTCTGTAGGCCTGTGAAGGTCACAGAGATGTCTAAGGAGGAGTGGTTCACAGACAATGATGTCACTGAAAGCATGGACCTAGCATTGACATCCATCCAAGATCCAGCCGCAAGGGAAGGGCTTGGAGGCAGGGAGAGCTATGGTTTGCAGAAACAGTGTATGCAAAAGTCCCGTGGCCATGACACATTGACTTCGGTGCATTTCAGAGGGAGTGGAGAGGGACATGTGGACCCAGGAGGGCAACGATAGGAATGTGGCGGGGTCAGGACCGGGGTGGAGGCCGCATGGCTGCTGCTTGCTGGGTCCCACAGGTACAGTGATTTGTGAGGAACCCAACAGCCGGATGCACCACTTTGTGGGGAGCCTGGAGTGGAACAACAGGAAGTACCCACTGGACATCGGGAACCTCCTCCTGCGGGGCTGCAGGATTCGCAACACAGACACCTGCTATGGCCTGGTCATCTATGCAGGTAGAGTGCAGAGGACATCCAGATTAGGGAAGTGAGGGAGAACCCCGAAGTTGGTGAGGGACCCAAAGCCTGCATGATGTGGGCCCTGGGTACTGTCAGATGTGCTAGTGGTCAGTGCTCTGGTTGTCGCTGAGAAAAATGGAATGTTGTGTAGAGGGAAAGAAGGATGGTCACGTGGGTGGGTGGATGGGTGGATGGATGGGTTGATGGAGGGATGCGTGGATGGATGGATGAGTGGGTGGAGGGGTGGATGAATGGTGGGTGGATGAGTGGGTGGATGGATGAGTGGATGGGTGGATGGATGAGTGGATGGATGGATGGGTGGATGGATGGGTGGATGGAGGGATGGGTGGATGGATGGATGAGTGGGTGGAGGGGTGGAGGGGTGGATGGATGGATGAGTGGGTGGAGGGGTGGATGGATGGGTGGATGGATGAGTGGGTGGATGGATGAGTGGGTGGATGGGTGGATGGATGAGTGGGTGGATGGGTGGGTGGATGGATGGATGGGTGGATGGTTGGGTGGATGGATGAGTGGATGGGTGGATGGATGGATGGATGGGTGGGTGGATGGACGGATGGGTGGGTGGATGGACGGGTGTATGGATGGGTGGATGGGTGGACTGGTGGATGGATGGACAGGTGGATGGATAGATGGGTGGATGGGTGGGTGGATAGACACCTGAATGGTGTGCAGGAATGGATGGAAATAAATCTTACAGGTTTAGACACAAAGATCATGATGAACTGTGGGAAGATCCATCTGAAGAGGACCAAGCTGGACATGTTGATGAACAAGCTGGTTATCCTGGTAAGGTGTCCAGGAGAGCTATGGGGTTCTGAGGAGCAAGTGATGGCTTCACACTCTGCAAAGAGCCTATTGCTCTCATCCTTTCTGCTCTTCCTTCTGGTCATTTTTATTTCTATACAGCCCTTGCTAAATTTCAACTTCCATCCCCCTGCCTGTACTGAGTTGACAAACCTACCCTGGGCTCCTTTTGTATTATGTTTTATGGTCACCTGATGCAGAAGGATCAGGACTCGGAGGCCAGCTTGCATTAGACAAAGAGCTCCAAAGCCTAACTAGAACCCTCAGAGATCCCTCTTGCCCCTCTTGCTCTCCCTTAACCTGGGCTCCCCATGTCTGCTGGATCCCATGTGCAGTGCCTCCGTCTGTCTCTACCCACCTCACAGATCTTCATGTCCATGGTGGTCGTGTCCCTCTTGCTAACCTTGGGCTTCACCTTCATGGTGAAAGAATTCAAAGGCAAACACTACTACCTGTTCGCACTGCACAAGCGCACAGAAGCTATGGAGTCTTTCTTCATTTTCTGGGGTTTCCTCATCTTGCTCAGTGTCATGGTGCCCATGGCCATGTTTATCAGGTAAGCTTCAGGACAGGCCTGGGGCCGCTTCCCCACAGGGTGTGGAACTTGAAGCAAAACTTACTTGAGCATGAACTTGGCCATTTGCAGTGCCGAGTTCATCTACCTAGGCAACAGTTTTTTCATCAACTGGGACCTTAGTATGTACTACGAGCCCCTGGACATGCCAGCCAAGGCCCGAAACACCAGCCTCAATGACCAGCTGGGCCAGGTGCAGTACATCTTCTCGGACAAGACGGGGACACTGACCCAGAACGTCATGACCTTCAAGAAGTGCTGTATTAATGGCTGCATCTATGGTGATGCCCCCAGCCCCTGCCCCACAGCTTCCTAGTGAGGTTGCCCTGGGGATCAGCTAATGAACACCTGAACTCAGAACCAGACCATGGGCTATGTGGTCCCAAGCTTGATAACATCAGGTGTCCCCTGGAAGCCTGAACTTGGGGAAGTGTGGCCTCCTGGGGGAAGCCGAACTCTGATTTAGGTTCTTTTCCCAGATTCAGACGATGAGCATGGTACCCTCCGAAAGGTGAGCCCCGTGCGCCCTGCCTGATGGAACAGCATGGGTAGGCCTGGATGGGATTAGTGGCAGATCACCTGACCCTGCCTGCACCCTGCCGTCTCCCAGCGGAACCCATATGCCTGGAACCCGTTCGCCGATGGCAAACTCCAGTTCTACAATAAGGAGCTGGAATCCCTCGTGCGAGGCCAGAAGAATACAGTAGTGCAGGAGTTCTGGCGCCTTTTAGCCATCTGCCACACCGTGATGGTACAGGAGAAAGACAGTGAGTGGCCAGGCATGGTTTGTCTCCACCTGCCATCCAGGGGCCACTGACTCAGCCTCTCGGACTGAAGTCACCAGGCCAGGGTCTGGACGCTGTTCAGCTCTTTTCCCAAGCCAGGTCCCCAGAAACTGTATCTTTCCCTTGCCTTGGAAATGGCGGTTAGAATCTGCTGTGTGATCCCTGTCCAAGGGGCCAGGCTGTGCAAGGGGCTGCTAGGAGATGGCTGGTCACCCCTTCTCATCCACACCCCACCTCTTCTCATCTGTGTGCCTCACCCCTTCTCACCTACAAACCTCACCCCTCCTTATCCCCACCCCACCCCCTCTCACCCACAACCCTACCCCCTCTAACCCCCATCTCTACTCTCACCCCATCTTACCCACCCCCTTTCTCTCTGTGTCAGACCAGCTGCTGTATCAGGCTGCCTCCCCTGATGAGGAGGCACTGGTCACCGCTGCCCGGAACTTTGGCTACGTGTTTTTGTCTCGGACCCAGGACACTATCACCCTGGTGGAGCTGGGGGAGGAACGGGTCTACCAGGTTCTGGCCATGATGGATTTCAACAGTGATCGAAAACGGATGTCAGTTCTGGGTAAGCCCCAGGCCCCTCCCTGCTGCCCCATGCCTTGCAGCAGTGGGCAAGCAGACATCAGGGCCTTCTCCCCCTCCTCCCACAGTCCGAAACCCAGAGGGCTCCATCTGCCTCTACACCAAGGGTGCCGACACAGTCATCTTGGAGCGTCTTCACAAGAAGGGTGCCATGGAGGAGACCACAGAGGAAATCTTGGCTGTGAGTGTCCTGCTGGGGAGGCCAGTGTGCATGAGTGCAGAGACAGAGGCAGTCATGTACATTTGGGCAAGTTGCTCAGGGCACACAATGTTCACCCCTGTTCCACTCCTCACCCATACACAGAAGGGAAGAGGTACCCAATCTGCAGCTTCTTTCTACCTTACATAGAGATAACCCAAGGGTCCGTTGGGTTCCAACCTCGGATTCCTCTCTCACCTGTCCCCTTCCCAGCTACAGCTGGGCTCTGGGACCCTCTTAGATTTGCTCTCTGTGGCTGCAGCTGAGTTTCCTTGGCTCAGTGTGGCGGATATGTCTTGTCTCCTGCTGACCTGTATCCCTTGGTCCCTCCTCATTGTCCCACCACTTGCCACATTCTCTGAGCTCAGGCGACAGGTGGCCCTCTGCACACACCCCTCAATGGTGGCTCTGTTATTCTTGTCTTTTGATCCTTAAGTCACAGCAACAAGCCCCACCTCCAGGGATCCTTTGATAATTTAGAGCTGTCTCTGCCCCCAGTCCACTACTTTCTGGAATGTCCCTAGTTCTGCAGGGCTGAGAGTGTCTGTGTGTCCAAGGGCTTTGCTGAGGGTTCTCAGGTGCCCTCTGCTGTGGGGAGAGGGGCTCAATCAGTTGGACCAACTTTCCATGGAGTGGTTGGGTAAAGTGAGGTCCAGTGAAGAGAATACAAGTCTGTCTGAGGTGCCCACCACCATGGAAACCTAGTGTGACACTCAACCCTGACCTCACACCCCACCACACCTCATCAACCTGTAGCTGTGGTTCAAGCTCCTGGGGCCATTAAGGGATAGAGGGACATGAGATGCAAGTGGGCACCTTTTCCCTGGAACCCTGGCCTTCAGGAATGAACATCTCCCCAAGGGCCTGAGAAGGATGCTGGGTGTGAAAAGTGCCCCTCCCCATGGTGATGTTAGGAGGAGCCCTGGGATGGGGCCTGAGTTGGATGGATTACAAGGGGGGCAAGGCATGTAGGACCCTAGAATTCACTGAGCAGCTGGGTCAGAGACACACCTGTCATCTCAGCTCTGGAGATCTGAGGCAGGAGTGTGAGGAACTCAGGCTAGCCTGGGCTATGAAGTCTCAAGAAAGAGTTGGCTGAAGCATGCATGGGGAGGCTGTTAGCAGCGAGGGTGCTGCCTGGGCAAAGTCCAGAGGCACGGAGGCACTGGTAACTGGGAACAAGAAAGACCCTGAGGACTGGGTCGGGTGTTCATAGTGGGCTACTGCAGTCCTTCGCAGAGCAGACCCTGCGCACCCTGTGCCTGGCCTACAAGAAGGTGGAGGAGGAGGATTACAAACGATGGGAACCCAAGCACCTGGAGGCCAGCCTCCTGCTGCAGAACCGTGCGCAAGCCTTGCACCAGGTGTATAACAAGATTGAACAGAACCTGCAGGTGGGTTGATGGGGAGGGACCAGCCGCCTGGGCTCCTTGGATCTGGGTCTTGGTGCTTGAATCCGCATTCGGTTTCTCCAGCTGCTGGGAGTCACAGCCATTGAAGACAAACTGCAAGACGGTGTTCCTGAGACCATCAATTGCCTCAAGAAGGGGAACATTAAAATGTGGGTGCTGACCGGGGACAAGCCAGGTGAGTCCCCGGCTCTGCTGCCCCAGAATGCATGTTGCACCTGGGGCGCTGTCCTGCCAGCCGCGGGGGTCCTCAGCATTGTCCCCAGGACTGCCACACGTGCCTCATGCAACCCCTGCACTCCGGGAGAGTTTCGTCGTGACCATCACACACCCGGGTGGGAACTTCTTCACACCCTTGGAGACACAACTGCCCTGAGGTGACCTCCTGTTGGCCTCCAGGTCAGCGTTGAGGGGCTCCCTCACACCCATGTATAGACACGCCCACTCTGACAATTTTTGAGGTTTTAATTTTTTTATATTTTGTCTGGTTTTCAATTTGTTTTCTTTTTGACTTTTTACTTCTGACTTTCAAATAAATTTGACATTTTCGTGTTTGCTCGAAGTGTGGTGGTCCTCAGCACCCAGCCTCCGTCCCACCTCCTGGCTTCCTCACGCTTCCCCATCCCTTTCAGATCAGCACCCTGTTAAGACACGCAGCCGCTCCAGACCAATCACTGCGGCCGTCCAGGGGTGGGAGGAGGCCGCAAGGGACTGGGGGACGTGATGGGCGGGGTCTCCAGAGCGGGGGCGGGGCCTCTGGATCTGTAGCTGAGCCGAAGTGCGTGCACCTGGCTGGGTTTGCAGAGACTGCAGTGAACATTGGCTTCGCGTGCAAGCTGCTGTCGGAGAACATGCTCATCATGGAAGATAAGGACATCAAGTAAGCAGGTCGCCCTCCCTGACACCCTCACATCGTCCCATGGGGTAGGACGATGGGGCCACCTTTCTGTCCATGCCATGTTCCCACAGTCGTTTACTGGAGAACTACTGTAGGAACGAAAGAGAACAGCAGAGGGCGTTCAAGGTGATGACCCACCAAAACATGGCCTTGGTTATCAATGGAGACTTCTTGGTGAGTGTCGCTGGGGGCGAGGAGTAGCCAAGTTGGTGAAACCTGGGGTGGGGGACATGCCAAGAACAGGGATGCAGGCCTAGTGACCCAAGCCCCTTCTCCTCCATCCTATCCCCCACACCCGACACCCAGGATCAGCTGCTTCTGTCCTTGCGCAAGGAGCCCCGAGCTCTGGTCCAGAATGCAGTGGTGGATGAGGTCCCTCAGGACCTGGGTCTGTCCAAGATGGACTTCCTCAAGGCGCGGAGGATCTCCCAGATGTGGCGAAACATTGGGTCCTCCCTGACACAGTCCTCATCAGTCGCCTCCAAGATCCATGAGAGCCTCGAGGTGCAGCGAGAGAGGGCCTTTGTAGACCTGGCCTCCAAATGCCAGGCTGTCATCTGCTGCAGGGTGACACCCAAGCAGAAGGCCCTGGTGGTGGCGTTGGTGAAGAAATACCAGCAGGTGGTGACTTTGGCCATCGGAGATGGAGCTAATGACGTGAACATGATCAAGAGTGGGTGCTGGGCCTGTGGCTGGGGGCGGGGGTGGAGGTGGAGTGTGGTGACTGGGCCCCTGATGGCTGATGGGAGCTGTCATGGTCCCTGCCTGCAGCTGCAGACATTGGCGTAGGGCTGGCTGGTCAGGAGGGCATGCAGGCCGTTCAGAACAGCGACTACGTACTGGCCCAATTCTGCTACCTGCAGCGGCTGCTCCTTGTGCATGGGCGCTGGTCCTATATGCGAGTCTGCAAGTTCCTGCGATACTTTTTCTACAAGACGGTGGCCAGCATGATGGCCCAGATATGGTTCTCCATGTTCAACGGCTTCACTGCGCAAGTGTGTGGGCTGTTGGGTATATTGTTGCATGCCTGTCATCCCGACATTGGGAAGCTAAGGCAGGAAGATTACCACTAGTCCAAGACCACCTGGGCAGAACAGGTGTGGTGGTGCAAACCTATCATGACAGAGTGGGGTGATGAGGCAGGAGGATTACCATGGGCTCTAGATAGCTAGGTTAATTTCTGGCAGTGGTGGCACAGGCCTTTAATACCAGCACTTGGGAGACAAAGGCTGGTGGATCTCTGTGAGACCAGCTTGGTCTGCAGAGCGAGTTCCAGGGCAGCCAGGGCTATACAGAGAAACCCTATTTTGAAAAACAAAAACAAAAACAAAAACAAAAATTAAATATAGTTAGGTTTTTAGACTGGCTGGGGCTGCAACTCAGTTGGTGGAGTGCTCACCTACTGTGCACAGAGCCTACTATCTACCATGCCTGGTACATGTGGTGCTGGGGATGAAACCCAGGGCTTCATGAGTGGCAAGGTGGGCAAGTACCAACTGTAGCCCAGGCTGGCCTCAGCTGGGCATCCTCCTGAATCCACATCCCCAGGGTAGGGGTGCTTAGGCTCTGGATCCCTGGTGTTTATTCTTGGCTAGGTTAGGTCTGTCATCAAGAGAAGACCTGGACCCTGAACTGGCTGTCACTTGGTCTCTTCTAGCTCCTTAGCCTCTAGTTCCTTTAGTCAGATA
Source organism: Cricetulus griseus (assembly GCF_003668045.3). Taxonomy (NCBI): domain Eukaryota; kingdom Metazoa; phylum Chordata; class Mammalia; order Rodentia; family Cricetidae; genus Cricetulus; species Cricetulus griseus. The sequence goes on along the minus strand of NC_048598.1, from coordinate 101,309,746 downwards.
CAAACCTGATGCAATTCCAGAGCAATCTAGAAGCTCATTCTCCGACTGCTTGGGAACCCCCAAAGCCTTACACACTCCAAAGTACCGGACTTTGATGTCTGTCATTGCTTGTCACCTGTTCCAGGTGGCTGGGGCCCCTGGGTAAGGTGCATCTGGGCCCCTGGTGAGTGTCTCACCTTCCTTGCAGCCCCTGTATGAAGGCTGGTTCCTGGCTCTCTTTAACTTGCTATACTCTACGCTCCCAGTCCTGTACATTGGTCTGTTTGAGCAGGTGAGTGGCATGCAAGACCTGTGTCCTGTCTGTGCCCCCAGCAGGCCACCTGCCCTTTCCAGAGCTCGGTCTCCTGGGAGTCAGTGGGAGGGGGTCCTCTGGCTGGAGAGAGTCCTGCACCCCCAGAGTCCCCACCTCCAGACTCCCCCACCCCAGGCTCCCCCACTACAGACTGACTCCCCCACTACAGACTCCCCCACCTCCTGACCCCTCCCCCCAACTAAGTCCTGCCTCCTGTCCAGGACATGACTGCTGAGAAGAGCCTAAAGATGCCAGAGTTATATGAGGCTGGCCAGAAAGATGAGCTGTTCAACTACAGCATCTTCCTGCAAGCCATTGTCCATGGCATCCTTACATCTTTCATCAACTTCTTCATGCCATTGGTAGTCAGTGGTAGCATTTCCAAGTCTGGTGCCTCCAGTGACCACCAGTCCTTTGGGGTACTGGTGGCGATATCTGGGCTGCTGTCTATCACCCTGGAGGTAGGTGGAGCCCTGACACCTGAGAAACCATGGAGGCCTCTGCCTCACACTGACTTTTTATTCTATCCTCTTAAAAGAAAGATTTGTTTTATGGTAGTGGTGGTGCACACCTTTAATGCCAGCACTCAAGAGGCAGAGGCAGGCAGATCTCTGTGACTTTGAGGCCAGCTTGGTCTACGGAGTGAGTTCCAGAACAGCCAGGGCAGTTTCAGGGACTTCCTGAGTTTTTGGTTTTTGTTTGTTTGTTTTAATTTACTTAACCTTTATTTTATGTGCATTAGGGTGAAGGTATCAGATCCCCTGGAACTAGAGTTACAGACAGTTGTGAGCTGCCATGTGGGTGCTGGGAATTGAACCCGGGTCCCCTGGAAGAACAGTCAATGCTCTTAACAGCTGAGACATCTTCCCAGCCCCTTTTTTGTTTTGTTTATTGAGACGGGGTTTCTCTGTGTAGCCTTGGCTGTCTTGGAACTTGCTCTGTAGACCAGGCTGGCTCCAAACTCACAGAGATCCTCCTGCCTCTGCCTCCCAAGTGGGCGTGGACCACTGTCACAGGGCTTCCTGAAGCTATTTTGTGGTGTTTACCTTCCTGCTTAAGGAGCTTCCTGCAGAATGGAGTGTTACAGAGCAACTGTATATGTGGTCAGGCTACCTGGCCATGGGCTGTGTAGATTTTCGTCACTGCCCCCTATCTAGTTTTGGGTTGGCAGGGATGATAGGTGAGTGTGGTCACACTCAGCAAGCAGCTTTACATGGGCATGAGATTTGAACTCAGGTCCTCAAGTTTACAAGGTAGATATTTTACCCACTGAGCCATCTCCCCAGGACTCCATTTTTCTGAGACTGGTTCTCCCAATGAAGTTACAGCTAATTAGGTTGGGCTGCCTAGTGGTTTCCAAGTATGTTCCCATCCTCAGGACATCACAGTTCCCGGTGCTGGGATTCAGGCATGCACAGCCAAACTCTCAGCTTCTACATGGGTGTTGGAGATTGCAGCTCAGTTCCTCTACCTGGATACTCCCCAGACCCCCAACGCTGACTTCTTCCCTGAGGGGTGCCCTTCCCTGGACCCCTGGGCTCTGCCTCCTGCCTCCTGTTGCTGACCTCCTGACTCTTGTCCAGGTCATTCTTGTCATCAAGTACTGGACACTCCTGTGTGTGAGCAGCATCGTGCTCAGCCTCTGCTCCTACATCATCGTGACAAGCCTCATTCAGAGCCTCTGGCTGTATAAGATCTCGCCAAAGACCTTCCCATTTCTGTGTGAGCTTCCACTGTGTGTGTGTGGAGGGCATGGGCAGAAGGCAGTGGCCTCTTGGATAGCAGGAAGGTTGCAGTGACCACCTGGCATCATCTGGAGGAAGGGAGTTGGCAGGGCAGGGCACCTCTAGGAGGGGAGGAGGCTGGTGTTTACCCCCACTGTCTGCCTTGCTCCCAGTTGCTGATTACAATGTGCTCAGTCAGCCCACCAACCTGCTGGTGATTATACTCAACGTGACTGTGAACACAATACCAGTCCTGGCCTTTCGAATGATCCACGGAATTGTTGTAAAACTTCGCCTTAAGGTGAGGCAGAGCTGGAGAACCTCCCAGCCCCTCCCAGCCCCTCCCAGCTATCACAAACATTGTGTCTGGGGACAGTGGGTAGGGATCCCTGACGACTCCCAGTGTCCTCAGGGGCCTAATCCTGAGCACCGTGTGTATCTTAGGATGCTCCTTGATACCTGGGGTCTCTGGGAAGGAGGAATATGGTTTCAGAATAGTTTAGGCAAAATGGAAAGTAGCCCATTATCCATCCATGGACTGGCCATGTGCTGGGGTACTACTGCTCAGTCTCCAAAAAGAATGACACCAGGACACAGCATGGAGAGACCTCAGAGACACAGTGGTGACAAAGGCCACAGTGTGGGACTCCCGCCAGGGAAAACATCCCAGACAGGGGAGTCAGAGGTGGGAAGTGGGGTGCTGGCTGACAAGGGCTGCAGAGGAGGCAGGTGACCTCTCATAGGAATGAGACTTCATTTGGGGTGAAGTTAATAGTTGTCCAAGTTTCTGAGTGTGCTTACAGCGGGGAAACCTTTAATGAAGTCAAGGTGCTAATTGAAAAACACTTTTTTTTCCACCTTTTAAAATTTGAATTAGAAACAGGATTGTTTTACAAGACAATCCTAGTTCCCTTCTCCCACCCGTCCTCCCCTACCGCCCCCCCAAAAAAAACCACTTTTTTTAAGATTTATTTTTTATTTTTTATGTGTGTAGATGTTTTGTCTGTGTGCATGTCTGTACACCATGTGTGGGCCCAGAGCCCACAGAGGCCACTAGCTCACCTGCAACTGGAGTTAGAGACAGTTGTGAGCCGAGGTGTGGGTGTTGGGAATCAAACGAATTTGGTTTCTCTGGAAAAGCAGCCAGTGTTCTTCTTACCGCCAAGCTGTCTTCTCCAGCTCCAACTTGGTGAATTTTAATTGTCAAGTTTAAGGGAATTTTTTTTTTTTGGTTTACAGAGTTTCTCTATGTAGCCTCCATCCCTGTCCTGGAACTTACTCTATGGACCAGGCTGCCCTTGAACTCACAGAGATCTTTCTGCCTCTGTTTCCTGAGTGCTGGAATTAGAGGTGTGCACCACCACTGCCTAGCAAGTTTAAGAATTTGTGTGTTTGTTTTTCAAAACAGGGTTTCTCTGTGGCTTTGGAGCCTATCCTGGAACTCACTCTGTAGACCAGGCTGGTCTCGAACTCAGAGATCCGCTTGCCTCTGCCTCCTGAGTGCTGGGATTAAAGGCGGGTACCAGGGAAAGATCTGCCCACTGCGAGTCAAAGAAGGACTTTACAAATTTACATTTCTTTATTTGTGTAGCTAGTGGCTCATGTTGTGTGTGTGGGGTGTGTGTGGAGGTCCCAAGGACACCTTTTGGGAGTCAGTTTTCTCCTTCCACTGTGTGGGTTACCAAGATGAAACTCGGGTCATTAGGCTTGTTGGCAAGCGTCTTTACTCGCCATCTTGCAGGCCCTAGTACAGGACTGGTTGCTGGTCCACAGGCCAGTTGGCTGGACCAGTGTTGGGAAGCTCCGAGTGGCCCCCACTGGGGGCGGGGGACCCTAAGGCCCCTCTGTCCCCTCCTGTTGTCTGCTACCCTGTGTGCTCTGCAGGAGAAGGAAGAGGAGGTCCCAAGTGAGGAAGTGTCAGTGGAGCCGGCCATGAAGCACCTTCGCAGGGGCCTCCCAGGCCGCCGATCCAGCTATGCCTTCTCCCACCGTGAGGGCTACGCCGACCTGATCACCCAGGGCACCATCCTGCGCAGGAACGGGGAATTTGGTGGAGACACCATCTTTGAGTCCCCGAACGAATCTGAAGAAGACCTACCCTCGGCCCGCAAGGAGTCAATTTTTAATCCACGGAAGATCTCCATCCTGGCTAAGACGAAGCGCCAGCACCATGGAAAGGGGTCCCAGGAGGAGTCCCGCCCCAATGCAAGCTCACAGACACAGGCCACTCAGCACTCGGACACCAAGAAGCCGGTCGCCTCCACGTCGGCGCTGTCACTGCAGCCGTCCTCGTCGGATGACCAGGCCTTCCACAGTGTGACCTCGGAGTACACCCTGGCCAGCCAGCAGGAGCGCTTGGATGTCAGGGCCTCGTCTTGGAGGGAGCTTCCCTGGAAGGACTCAGCCTCTTCTAAGCAGAGCCAGCTGGAAGTCCCCACAAAGAAACACAGCCACAGCTCGAGTTGACCCCTTGAGAGCCCATGTGCTCTGCAGGAGGAGGCTGGGAGAGCCCCAGCCATGCAGCGCAGTGGGACAGTCACCTGGGAGGGGGCAGAAGCACGTGGCGCAGCACTGGGTGCCAGTGCCCTTTCAAGTCCGACCTCCACAGGGCGCAAGGGTCCCTACAGCAGCTACCGCGGTCCCCACACAGCAGGAATTAGCCAGTCAGCAAACAGCACCCAAGGACAAGACGGGGCCTCTTCCTTGCCTTTTTTTCTAATAAAACAGGGTCCCTCTGACCCCGGAACTGCTTTGGGCTCACTCCTTCCCCAACTCCTCTTTTGGTAGAAGCCAGGGAAAATTCCTTCCCAGGTTTAAAAAAGAAATACCCAAGCCAAACTCTTCCAAATTATCGAAATACTGCCCCCTGCTGTTCAAGTAGTTTAATTTCAGGAAAATATTTTTGTTGGTTTTTGTCCCCCTTGTAAGTGCATAAAGCTTCTTTGTTTCTGAGAAAGAAAAGGAAGCGATCAGGCTCTGCCCAACCTTGGGCTCCACCCCATACCTACCTTGGCTTAAACCGTACCCCAGCACCCTCCTCTGACCCCTTCTTCCTCCAGGCTGCCTCCCTTGGTTGAAGGAGAGATCTCAGAAGCAGGCCCTGAGTGAGGAAGGTAGAGGGGTGGCCCTCCGCAGCAGATGGGGCTTGTCTTCCCTCCGCTTCCCCTTGCTTCCTTCTGGGGGGGGGCGGGGGTGGAGCCCCGTTCTGCCAGTTCACAGTTGGCCAACACACATGTAGCTGACTGACTAGAAAATACTTTATTGAAGGAAAAAAACAAAAGAAAACAACAGAGCAAACCCAGCACAGCGATGGTTAATGATGGTGCTGCTTCTCTGGTCTCTCCCTGTGACCTGAGGGCTGGGGTGGGGAGGGGTGCCCTTCAATTCATCTGCCCACTAGGGGCTGGAGCCTTCGAATGATTCCAAGAACAGTCCTATTTTCTGTTTTCCACTGAAAATTCTTGGGAGCATTCCTCACATCGTTCCCAACTGAGAGAAGCCACCAACACCCAACCTCAGGGGGTCTGAGGGACCACAAGGCAGGATAAGCCCTGTACCTGGTGGTTAAACTTTGGTTGAACCACTTGGGGACAATAAGGCAAAAGGTCCAGGGTCACACTTTCCTACGCCCCGGGAGCAGTGCTGAAGGTGGGGACTTTCTAACCCTTCTTTCAGCCCAGTTCTGTGACATGGGACCTGCCATTTGAAGCCAGCTTTTGGCCAGAATCCTTGAGACCTCACTGAGATAGGTGGGGGCAGGAAACACAGGAAGCACAGGCTGGCCTGTACCCCACTTCTTCTGCTTGTGGGGGGCAAAGAGCCCTGTTCTCTAGGGTCCCCAAGTGGCTGCAAAAAAAGGAACAACACCCGAGGAAGCTGAGCGTATCCCAGGAGAGGTGAAGTCCTCAGGAAGGCTTTTGGCATCTGGGAAGTTGGGGTGCACCCAAGCTTGCTTCCTGTCTACACATGAATTTCTTAGTTGTCTGTTTTGAAGATACTTGATAAGTTTGTGCTAAAGCGAAACCCACCCGGTGGTGGTGGGGGTCCCCAGCTGCGCACATGCACCCCAAATGCAACAGAGAAGGCAATGGCCCTCCCTCTGCCAGGCTGGACCACAGGTGGCAGGGGTTGAAAGTAGAGGGAATTGAGTGGGGCTCACTCAGCTGTGGCTTGCTCCAGGACCCCTCTCTAACTTGGGACCTTGCCACCTTCTTGGACACAGTTCCTTAGAAACGAGTGGGGACAGAAACAGAGGCCACAACCAGAGCCAACTGGCTTATGAAATACAGTGATGAATGTGACCCCCCCATGCCCACCCCCTCAAAATACACGGGCCATAAATCAATCAAATTCCATCACCTCTTTGGTTTTCATTTTTCTTACTTTTTTCTTAAATTACATTTAAACACGGAACACATAGAATCATAAATACTCTTAGAAGACACGACTCCATAAAACAAGGAAACACAAGAAGCCAGGGAAAGATACAGCTGTCAAGCGTGCCTTTCTCTTTCCTAAGAGACTCTTATACATAGGAAATCTGTGAAGGCCACCGGTCCCCCATTAGTCCTCCCAGGGACCACCAGCTGTGCTGCCCTGACATCCAATAGTCTCCCACGGAACCGGTCAGAGATAAACATGCCATTGTTTGCAAAATTATAATTTGACAGTATAAAGCTTCGAGTCACATAGTCCCAAAACTAGCTAAGGTTTTTTTGTTTGTTTTGTTTTTAGCACATAAACTATTAAACATTAAATATTTTGAGGTATTTCAGAGAGAATTGTCAAAGGCTAGAAGGAATTGTGCTGGACTGTGGGTTCCCTGTGTAGGAAAGATCTTTGGTAGGTAAGGACCAGAAGGTGTGTGGGGCAGAGAGGAAGGATGGAGGTCCATCTGGGTCCTGAGAGGGGCCCTGATGTGTGTGTATGTGTGTATGTATGTATGTATGTGTATGTGTGTATATGTGTGTGTGTATGATGTGTGTGTGTATGGTAGTATTTGAAAAGGTTCCATTGGTCGCTAAGGGGTGGGGCCCTGCCTAGGTGAAGGGCTGGGGAGTGGTCAAGGGTAAATACTTGCCTAAAATGTACTAGATCCTAGGTTCCATCCCCATCATCACCAGAAACAAAAGCAGAAAAGAAAAAGACAAAGAGAAAAACAAAACTCTGTCTGACTGATGATGCATGCCTGTGATCCTAGCCCTCAGGAGGCTGAGGCAGGAAGATCTCAACCTAGAGGCTAGCCTTGGCTGCAGAGTGAGACAAGTCTCACAAGTTTACAGATAAATATGGTATTTTCCAACTTGTCATTAATCTCAGATCTTTTGAGGCAGGGCTGTACTCTGTGAACGGATCAGCCAGCCTCTACACCCTGACTGCTGGGTATAAAGTCACGTGTCACTATGTCATACTTCATTTTTTCCCCTGCTCATTTTGTGGTCTTGGGTCTTCTGGTTCTTAGGATGCGTCACCTATGCCTGCTGGGCAGGACTGGCTTGGAGCCACGAATCAGAAATGTGGGAGTGTGAGGGAAAGGGGGGACTCAGTACTAGTGCAGGTGGGAGGAGGGAGCCTGAGCTCTCACAAATGGCAGCTATTGTTTGTGTATATTTTAAAAGATTTATTTTTTAGCCTGGTGGTGATAGTCTGCATCTTTAATCCCAGCATTTGGGAGGCAGAGGCAGGCGAATCTCTGAGTTCGAAGTCTGCCTGGTCTCCAGAGTGAATTCCAGGACATCAAGGGCTACACAGAGAAACCCTGTCTCGAAAAACCAAAAAGCAACAACAAAAAAATTGTTTTATTTTTAATTGTGTATGGGTATGTGCATATGAGTGTAGGTGCCTGTGAAGCCAGCAGAGAGCGCTGAGTCCTTTAGAACTGGAGTTGTGGATGTTGTTAGCTTCCATATGGGGGCTGAGAACCCAGTCTTTTCAGCAGTGTGTGTGTGTGGTTGTGTGTGTGTGTGTGTGTGTGAGTATGTGGTGTGTGTGTGTGTATGTGGTGTGTGTGTGTGTGTGTGTGTGTGTGTGTGTGTGTGTGTGAGACCTGTCTCTTGCTGAGTGGGAACAGGGAGGACTTTTCACTCTGAGCATTCTGCCTCACACCTGAAGGATCTAGAAGCATTCATCCAAGTCGCTTCCATGGGAGAGCGGCAAGTCATTAAGGACAGAGGACACTCTACACACATCTTTGGTTCAATAAGAAGGCACTCACCGACCTCGCTGTCCTCCTGTCTCTGTCTCTCTGTCTCTCTGTCTCTCTGTCTCTCTGTCTCTGTCTCTCTCTCTCTCTCTGTCTCTCTCTCTCTCTCTCTCTCTCAGGTAGGGGACAGCCATGGGATGAGGGTGGGGACACCCTGGCTTCCAGCACAAACCCTTGGGGGTGGGGGAATCTTTGGTATCAGACGTGATCCTTTGAATCACAGCGTGGGCTCAATGAGGTAGCCTTTACAGGGTGGGGGAGGGGGTCCTTTTTCTTTTTCTCACTAGAAAGTTCTCTTGCATTCTCTAGGGAAACTGGGGTGGGGCCCTCCCTGGGAGGCAGCCATGGGGTAGGTTCAGAAGAGAGGAGTTCCCAGGATCTTGAACCCCAGAGGGTGAAGGGGAGAGGCAGCCTCCTGGGATCTGGCTGCCAGGCCAGTCTTGAAATGTCACCCAAAGGGGAGGGCTGAGCAGTGGGGTGGGGTTCCCCTTGCTTCTAACCCTTCCCCATTGTACATTTTTTTTTTTTTTTGGCAAAAACAATGGAGCAAGCAGTTTTCCACTTCATCTCTCTCTTCTGAGAGAGGTCACCAATGCAAGGGTTACTCCTGAATGTCCTCCGGGGGAGGAGGCTCAGGTATGCACCCCAAGCAACCAAAAAAAGTGTGATGAATTCCAGAGATTTCCAGAGCTTTGTATCCAAGGGATGCTGGCTGTGCCTCCATGGGGCCCCACAACTGGGAGAGTCTGATGCCTGCCTTATCTGGGGTGTCATTTTTTTTTTTGCTCTTTGGTGACCTTGTTCCCTGTGTAGCATTCTTCACATAGCAAGGTGCTTATAGTGAACTCAACCAGGGGTGCTGGGACAGGAGGCGGCCAGAGCAACCCTCATCTCTGCATCTGCCACTGTCTCCTTGGAGGGGGGGAGGAGGCTCCCCACATGTCCCCTCCCGGCATTAAGGCAGGGAATTGTTGGCACAGGATATCCAGGCCTCTGGGGTGGGGGTGGCAGCTGGGGTTTTGGCCGGGAGGGTCTGTCCTGAAAGGATCCGGCTTGTTGTCGGTTTTGGCCACTTGGAATAGGTCTCAGTTCTTGGGGAGGGGTCAAAGGGACAGAGACCTGGCCTGGAGGAGAAAGAGGGGAGGGGGAAACAGCTGTCTGCCTCCCCCCTTTTGAGGGGGTTTGGGATCTGGGAAGGAAGGGTTCGCTATTAAATTTTTTCTTAAATACCCGGGTTTCGTTTGTAAGGTGTGCTTCATTCCTGACCCACTCTTCCCTCGAGGTCCCCTTGGCGTCCAAAATTGAGGGGGTTTGGGGTACGTCCCAGTACCCTGGAGGGGGGTGCTTCCTTTGGCTGGGTGGGGGAGGGGTCCCTCAGTCCCCAGGGCTGGGGTGTGCGATCCCCTGGGGCTGGGGTGGGAGGTGGAAGGCTCAGGCCTTGGAGAAGGTGGCAGCGCCTGTCGCGGTGCCTGGGGTAGCACCCGGCTCCTCAGCCCAGCGGTTCATGCAGCGGCGCCTGGCGTTCATGAAGAAGTTGCTGACGGTGTTGAGTTCCAGACCTAGCTGCTGCGAGATGGTGGCCTGCATCTCCTTGGACGGCCGCTTGTTCTCCTTGAAGATGGCGATCAACGTGCGGCGCTGAAGGTCGGTGAACACCAGCCGCTGTTTCTTGGGCTGCAGAGCTCTCTCCTTCTGCTGGTCCTGTTCCTTGCGCTTACAGGCTGTGAGAGGGCACAGGGGTGAGAAAGGACACATGGGGGTGAGAGGACGGACACAGGGGTGGGCCAGGGGGCCAGAGCGGGGTGTGGCGGCAAGGGATGGGGCAGGGACAAGGACTGTAGGGAGGAAGGGGACAGGGACCCAGGATGATGAGATGGGGCACCCGAGGAAGGGAGGAAGCAAACCAGGGAGCAGGAGCGAGGGTCGGCCAGGGAGCAGGAGGGAGAGCCAGGCACGCACAACCGGAATTGGGGGGTAGGGGTAGGATAGACACGGAGTCATGCAGGGTGGAGACAGACAAAGCAAGTGGCATCTAGTTAACACATATCACAGCCATCACCCGCTCCAGCAAAACCCCCGAGGGGTTACCAGTCCTAGCTTCCTGCCCACAACGCTCCCTGTTCCAGTCTCCTCAGTAAAGACTCTGGGCCCCAATATGGACCGCCTCACCCAAAGACTAAGGATATAGGCCGGGGGGTCATATCCCCCTTAGGAGCTGCGGTCCCACCTGGAGGCCGTTTGGGGCAGGATGGAGACTTGTGACTGATCTGATGGGCTGACTATGAGATGGTTGACTCTAGGCTTGAGGGTTGCGTCTCAAGTGTCAGCAATCAGGACACAGTCCCGACCTCCTGGGGCCCCAGTCCTGAGACTCCTGTGGGACTTGCCACCTCAGGTTCAGGCCATCCCCCTCACCGCCGCCTATGATCCCCAGGGAGAGGTTGGGGCGTGGTCAGGGTAAAGCCCCACCTGGAATCCACAGTGAGGGGCTGGGTTTGTAGTCAGGGTAAAGCCCCACCTAAAATCCCCCAGTGAGAGGTTGGGGCGTGGTCAGTGTGGAGCCCCGCCTAGAATCCCCAGTGAGGGGCTGTGGGCGTGGTCAGGGTGGAGCCCCACCTAGAATCCTCCAGCAAGGTGTTGGGAGTATGACTTAGGGGTAGAAGGCCTACAAATTGAAGTTAGCATGTTTGCTTTCTGGTCTAGATGCAATCCACAACCAGATAAAACAGATGATCAGATAAGGAAAGAAAGAGGGACAGTTTTTGACATAGCTTAGGGGATAAAAGCATTTGCCACCCAGGCCTAGTGACGGGAGGCCAGTCCCTGGAACTTGCATAAAAGTAGGGAGAACCGACTCTAGAGCATTGTCTTTTGACTTCCATATGTACTCCATGGCATGTGTGCTCACATTCATCCACATACACACAACAACAATAATAAATAAAATAAAAAATTTAAATATGTAGGTGTGACACTCAAAGGTAATTGTCAGATTGACAGAATTTAGAATCACCCAGGAGACCAGGGTCTTGTTTTGTCTGTGGGAATTACACCTGCTCACTGTGGGTGGCGCCATTCCCTGGGCTGGGATCCTGGACTGCTAAGTGGAGTGTGAGCCAAGCCCTAGCATGCATGCTATCACTGTCTTCTGACTGTGGGTGTGGGCATCCTCTCAGGTCCTACAACCTTCACTTCCCCACAGTCACGAATCTGCCAGCATCACCAAGAAAAGCCTTTCTCCCTTGAGTGACAGCAGGGAAGGAGGACACCAGAACTGAAGAACATATGTGCCCCGTGGGTGAATGGAAACACACAGACACATCTTTGTGACATTTCAGGACCCCGAGGATAGACAGAAAATTCCCAAGTCTTACAAAAAGGAAAAGCGGCCACTATGGGAACGATCCAGAATCAGGGTAGCTTTGGGGTCCTCAGAAGCTGGGAGACAAAAAAATTCCAAGGACAGGGCTTGGGGCAGGAGCACTTGTTGCTCTTGCAGGGACCCAAGCCCAGTTCTCAGAAACCCATGTGGCAGCTAACTGTAACTGCAGTTCCAGGGGCTTCCACACCTTTTTCTGGCTTTTGCTGGAATTGGCACACACAGAGACACACTTATACACATAATTAAAAATAAAAATAAGAGCCAGGAGGTGGTGGCGCACGCCTTTAATCCCAGCTCTCAGGAGGCAGAGGCAGGCGGATCTCTGTGAGTCCGAGACCAGCCTGGTCTACAGAGTGAGTTCCAGGACAGGCTCCAAAGCCACAGAGAAACCCTGTCTAGAAAAACCAAAAAAAGAAAAAAAATCTTTAAATTAAAGGTGTGTGCCACCACCACCTGGCATGAGTTCCAAAGGTCTTAATGAGTTGGTTTTGGATTCTGCTTGGTGGTGTCCCAGAAATTGGCATGGCTCCAGGGCCTGCTTGCTTACTCTGCACTCATATGGCTTTTTCATTTTCTTTTTAGATTTTTATTTTATTTTTAGGTGTGTGTGTGTGTGTGTAACTGCAATGTCTGCCCAAGCCAGAAGGGGACATTAGATCCCTTGGAGCAGGAGTTACAGGCAGCTATAAGCTGCCTGATGTGGGTGCTGGGAACTGAATCCCGCACTTTGCAGGAGCAACAGGAGCTCTTAACTATTGAGCCATTTCCACAGCCCTGTGCCTTCTTCACTCTCTCACAGTCCAGGACCCACACCCAGGGACTGGTGGCACACAAGGAACAGTTCTTCCCACACGACAGATCCCTCACAGACTCACCCACAGCCACCCTGGTCTACACGGTCCTCCAATGAGAGGCCCTCCCCAGGTGGCCCTGGTTTGCTGCGAGTGGATGTTTAAAATTGGCTGTCATCCCAGGCAAGTTGCATGGTGAGGCCCTGTCTTCCACCCCGAGCCCCATATGAATGTATATAGAGTTGACAAAGGCTGCATGGTTGGGGTATAGCAGCTGGGTAGATAAAAGCATCCTCTCTTGCCTGAGGCTCTTTGGGATTTGACTGTGCTACGATACTCATAGGACAATGGTTGTCCATCCCTGGATGAGGGCACAACTAGAGTTAGCAAGGTGAGGGGAACAATAGTCTGAGCTTTTAAATTCCAGTGAAGGTCCACCCATCTACCTATTCATCTATCCACCCATCCATCCATCCATCCACCTTCCCACCTAACAGTCTACTCTTAGACTGTTCAACAAGGACAGAAATACAGATTTCCCAACATACAAGGTTTTCATGTCAAGAGATTTTTGCGGATCTGTTATTCTGTCCTTATGATAAATTTTTCTTTTTATTTACACAGAGACATAAGTCATTGGCCTAAGAAGGCCCAGCCAGGTAAAATCAGTTGAGAGAACAGGCCTGGGAGGTGAAAGAAGGTCCTCTCAGAGTTGCTAAAGTGAACCCCCAAGCCAAGGCTGTGGAGTGGCCAGCCACAGAAGTCTTAAAAGAAAGAAAAAGTCAGTTTTTTGGTGGATGGCAGCATGAAGCCAGTACCGTTTTCCTTGCATTCGGTCTGATGACACTTGTTCACACAGACACAAGCCTCGTTCAGGCTGAGCTTCTCGCCACCTGTCCCATCATCCATCCCCCATGGCTGAAGAGGAGGCTACAGGGCTGAGCAGCTGTTATAGCCTCCAAGCCAACCCAAGGCCTAGATCTGAGCCATTTCATTGCGATGGGGACACCCTGGAACCAGGCAGAGGGATGCATGAGGAGGAAGGGCCTCAGACTTACCCACCAGGCCAGCTTTGCTCCAGCCACAGACTTTTCTAGGGGCCCTAGGCGTGGCTCCGTCTCCACCTGAGAGGCAGCTTCAGCCTAGGCCAGGCCCTTCCCTGTCGCCTCTACAAATACCATCTCCACCATCTCTCTCAAACACCCTTCCTCCACACGCACCTCCATCCACCCCCTCCATTCCTACTGCCTCCACCCCCACCTCCTCCCATGTCCTCCACCTTCCACTGTCAGTCTCCCTCAGTTCCGCCCTCTCTTCCCCCATGGACACTAACAATGGCCTGCTGCCCATCACCCCATCTCACAACTAACCTCTGCTGCAGCCGTCCTGGCTAACTGTCCTGCTTTCTTTTCAACACTCTCATCCCCAGTGTGTTCCCCACCTTGGAGTCTACTTCTCAAGGCTCAGCACCAGGGGCTGCAGCCAGAGCCCCAGCAGCCTTCCGTGTGTGGGCAGCTGCAGGGCTGGGGTTTGTCTGCAGGCCCTCTCCTTTCAGTGATAGAGCCAAGACACACAGCACATGCCACCAATGGAGACCTCCTGTCACTCTGTGTCCCTTGATCACCCTTTTGCTTTTATTATTTTTTTTCTGAAACAGGGTTTCTTTTCTTTGTTTGTTTGTTTGTTTTTTTTTTTTCGAGACAGGGTATCTCTGTGTAGCTTTGGAGCCTGTCCTGGCAGTCGCTCTGGAGACCAGGCTGGCCTCGAACTCACAGAGATCCACCTGCCTCTGCCTCACGAGTGCTGGGATTAAAGGCGTGCGCCACCAACGCCCGGCCTGAAACAGGGTTTCACCAGGCAAAGTTTATTTTTATTATGTTTAACTTTGTGGCTCCGTGGTGGCAGCACACACCTCTAATTCAGCACTCAGAAGGCAGAGGCAGGAGGATCTCTGTGAGTTTGAGGCCAGCCTGGTCTACAGAGCAAGTTCCAGAACAGCCAGGGCTACACAGAGAAACCCTGTCTCGAATGAATGAATGAATGAATGAATGTATATAAATGTGACTGAGCTTGGGCGTGTGCAGTGCATGTAGTTGCCTGTGGAGGGGTGTCAGGTCCCCTGGAGCCACCGTGCAGAACAGATCCTCTGCACAGCCATAAGCAGTCCTCCACAGAGCCTTCTCTCCAGCCCCTCTCTATGTTTTTTGAAACAGGGTCTGTGGCTGGGACCTGCAGCTTGTACATTAAGCTAGACTGGCCGGGTCTGGACCCCAGGATCTCCTGTCACTGCCTCCACAGGGCTAATACGACAAGCAAGTGCCACCACACCCTGGGTTTAAATCTTACATTTATTGGTTTATTACTTTTATTTTTGGTTTTTCGACACAGGGTTTCTCTGTGTAGCCCTGGCTGTCCTGGAACTCACTCTGTCGACCAGGCTGGCCTCGAACTCACAGAGATCCAACTGCCTCTGCTTCCCGAGTGCTGGGATTAAAGACGTGGCCACCACTGCCCTGCCTATTGCCCACTCACTTGCCCATCGTCTTGCAGTTCCCATTGTGTCCATGAGAGGGCAGCCGTCCACGGTCTATTGGGCTGTATCCTGGAGGGGTACCTTGGAGTCTAGGGTAGAATCTGCTTAGATCTCCGGATTTGCAGGCTGGGTGCCTGAGTTTCATGATTTTCTAGTGTTACTTGGGAACACAGATCACCCCAGGTCCTGGCCTGATGTACAACTGCTCTGCAGGTTCCCGGGCAGGACTTCCCTTTTTCCATTGCTAGGTGGTTGCAGAAAAATATTTAATGAATTGTGAAAGACACGAGGCTCCCCTATCTCTGAGAAAAGTTGAAATGTGGGTCGCATTTCTCATGTTGCCATGAGGACCCATTAACAAGGTCTCACATTGTCAGCTGCCCTGGGATCTTCGCCTTTAGGAGCCGGAGAAACTATGACTAGACAGCTCCTACACATCCCTTAAAGCCCAAGGCTTTAAGCCATTGCACCAGGGAGCCCTTCCCTTCCCTTCCTGCAGAGTTGACCCTGTAAAAATTGGTCCCACGGCTAAAGCTTGGTGGGTAGGGTGTGTGGCTCAGGGGGTGGGGTTTGTGGCTCGGTGGGTGGGGTTTATGGCTCGGTGGGTGGGGTGTGTGGCTCAGGGGGTGGGGTGTGTGGCTCGGTGGGTGGGGTGTGTGGCTTGGTGGGTGGGGTGCTTGCCCATCATGCAGGACGCCCTGGGTTCCATTCCCAGCATTAAATAAAGCAGATGAGGTGGCTCACGTCTGTGCGCTCTCCTCTCAGTCTTGGAGACCACGCAGACAAATCGGTTCAAGGTCCATCCCTGACTACATAGGGAATTGGAGACCAGCCTGGGCTACACAGATACTGCCTCAAAGTTAAAAGACAGACAGAGAGACAGAGAGGGGGGAGGGAGGGATCCAGGTGTCCCTTCCCGACCCCCCCCCGTGTGCGCCGTGCCCCACGGGTGCCGCGGTTACCCCCGCCCATCCCCTTCCTCCCCGTGTGGCTACCCGCACAGTCCACCGAGGCTGTGAGCCATGGCCCGGCTGTCCCCTCCCGCACGCACGTCACTCTCACTCCTGCAGCCTACAATTCAATGCCAGCCTGGTCTCCGGCTGGGATGATGGCCGGTTTCCTTGGCGACAAGTCCTGCCCCGCCACGAGCCGCAGGGTCGGGGCAGGTGTTGGGCCAGCGATCCGTCCACACCGTGGTCTGTCAGCCCAGCCAGGCCGAGCGCCCCGCAGCCCCACCCAGGGTTGGGTGACTCTGCCAGGGTCACAAATCTCCAGCACGCTTAGAAAGGCGGTTTGGTGGGCAGGAGGGCCAGGGCGAAGACCCGCTCCCCCCCTCCATACTCCCCATCTCCCCGCCCGCCCTCCATCCCCACCCGCCCCGCCCCGCCCCGCCGCTCAGGTGCCCCCTCCCGCCCTGCCGCCGGCCTGCGCTCCCCGCGCTCTCCCACAGGGTTTTAAGGTCTCGGTTTTTCAAAGTCTGACCTGGACCGGAGCTGATCTGCCTGCCCCCGGATGAGGGATGAGGGATGAGGGGTGCGGGGAGCTGGAGGGTCACAGGGTGGGGACAGCGGGGCAGCCAGGGCCCCTGCCGCTTTGCTAAGGAGCCCTCCCTCCCACGGGGGCAAACAAGTTAGCAAACGGCCCTCCGCTCTCAAACTTGCAGACACAAGGACTCCCTCGGGTAGCCCAGGCTGGCCAGGACTCCGGGCCACCTCCGTGTGGCCATCCCAGCTGACTGGCAGGCTGAGCGTTAACGTTTAAAGAGTCATTTGCAAGAGGCAAGGCGGCAGCTGGGAGAAGAATTAGAAAAAGATGGCTGGAAAGGAAACAGGTGACTGGGAAGGCCGAGCGAGGCTGACCCAGAGCAGGCTGCGCAGGGAGAGCCGGTCGATTGTTAGTGAATTAATCCGCTGATAAGGGCTGCATGTCCCCGGAAGCGCGTCCTGCCACCCGAGGGCGACCGGTCTCCAAACGCCCGACTGCGGGCAGGACAGTGGGCGCTGGGGAAACGGAGGGAAGTCCACTGCTGAGCACCCCGCGGGCCCCGCAGAACCCGAAAAACTAAAATAAAAAGAATAACAATAAAAAGAATGAATATGGTGGTGCAGGCAAGAGAACTCGGAGTTCGAGGTCATCTTCAGTTACGCGTGGGTGGGGTGTTGAAATCAACTTGGGGACAGGAGACCCTGTCTCAATAAACAAAACAAAACAGAACAAAAATACAGAATTATTTTTGAAAGACTTGTGCGGCCCCAAGGAGAAGCCAAGTGCAGCGGGGAGGGAGGGGAGGCTGCGCCCTGGGAGGCCCAGCCTCCCAAGGGCCACAGGAGGGTTGGGGGCACCCGGCTCTGGACCGACGTGGGGGCGCAGGTTCACAGGGGGCGTCTGGGTGTGAACAGGAGTTGGGGGCACCGGTTCAGAGGGGGGGTCTGGGTGTGAACAGGAGGTGGGGGCGCCGGTTCAGGGGGCATCTGGGTGGAACAGGAGGTGAGGGGAGGTCTGGGTGTGAACAGGAGGTGGGGACGCCGGTTCAGAGGGGGCGTCTGGGTGTGAACAGGAGTTGGGGCGCCGGTTCAGAGGGGGGTCTGGATGTGAACAGGAGGTGGGGGCGCCGGTTCAGAGGGGAGGTCTGGGTGTGAACAGGAGGTGGGGACGCCGGTTCAGAGGGGGCGTCTGGGTGTGAACAGGAGTTGGGGCGCCGGTTCAGAGGGGGGTCTGGTGTGAACAGGAGTGGGGGCGCCGGTTCAGAGGGGGGTCTGGATGTGAACAGGAGGTGGGGGCGCCGGTTCAGAGGGGAGGTCTGGGTGTGAACAGGAGGTGGGGACGCCGGTTCAGAGGGGGCGTCTGGGTGTGAACAGGAGTTGGGGCGCCGGTTCAGAGGGGGGTCTGGATGTGAACAGGAGGTGGGGGCGCCGGTTCAGAGGGGGGTTGGGTGTGAACAGGAGGTGGGGTGCCGGTTCAGAGGGGGGTCTGGGTGTGAACAGGAGTTGGGGGCGCCAGTTCAGAGGGGGCATCTGGGTGTGAACAGGAGTTGGGGGGCGCCAGTTCAGAGGGGGCATCTGGGTGTGAACAGTAGGTGTGCATTGCTTGCTAGCAGCTTGGGCACAGCCTCAGACTGAACATTCCTGTACCCCAACAACACTGTGTCCCCAAGCCTCTTCCCCTTAGATACCCCCTGTGGCCTCCGTGGAAACCCGTCTGGGTTCTCTTTCTGTCTTTTCAAAGTGACCACAATTCTGTAAGTCCCTTTGCTGTCCCCACCTGTGGAAGGGTCTGTGTCACTCCACCTAGGGGAAACAGAGGCCGCAGGTGTCATAGAGCTGCCTGAGGGTCACATGAACTTCTCAGTCACCCCCACCTCCGGGTCCAGCCTCGCCCCTCCCCCCTTCAGCACAGCCTAGGGTATTGATCACAGTCTATTTTTAATTAAAAACTTGATTCAAACCAGCTTGAACCTCCCTGGTTAAAGCCAGGCTGTTCACAGGCTAATACAAAGAGGCCGTGGGGGCCAGCCTAGCTCTGGCAGCCACCTCACCTGTCCCCCACTAGCCATGTCCTCCCCTATTCATGCAGGACTGAGGGAGTTACAGACTGTCCAGGGAAGTTGCCTTCTGCATCTTAGGGGCTATGCCAGGTGTGTCAAGAATCCCAAGGCAGCCATGAAGAGTCAGTCCTAGTGGGGCATGGAGCCAGGAGATCAGCTGGGAGGAAATGGTGACTGGTTTTTTAGACTAGAGTTGTGGTGGCTGGTAGGGGCTACTGCTGGGCAATGCCTTAGTTCAGACTAGAATTCAGTTGAAAGGGGCTTAAGCGTTTGTGGGTTTTAAAATTACATTTGTTTTGTTTTTCCAAGGCAGGGTTTCCTTGTGTAGTCTTGACTGGCCTCACTTTGTAGACCAGGCTGGCCTTGAACTCACAGAGCTCCGTCTCCTCTGCCTCCCTAGTGCTGGGATTAAAGGCGTGCACCACCAATGCCCTGCTAAAACTGCATTTTGTTTTGTGGGTTTATAAATGTGGCTGGGGACCACAGACTTATGGAGGTCAGAGGACAACTTGCAGGAGTGGTCTGCCTCCCCTACCATGCAAGTTCCCAGGATTGACCTCAAGCCCTCAGACTTGGAGCTGTCTTTCCCCATGGAGCTGTGTAAAATCCCCCTCAAGGAGAATGAAGGATTCAGAGGTCAGCCCAGCCTCTCACCAAGCAGACATGGGGTCAATTGTCTACCTGACTGTCTACCAGACTCTGGTGTGGCCACAGGAAGTGGCTACTGCATCTAGAGGGAAGTGTGAAGTTGGCCTCAGACACTGGCTCAGACTTATCCTGGGACACTGGCATCAGGAAGGGATATTTTGCCAGGAAGTCACAGTCCTATTGAGTCAGACTGAAGGAAGTCAGCCTTTCTCCTCCTTGAGGGTCTCTGAGGACTCTTAAATGGTGTGTGTGTGTGTGTGTGTGTGTGTATGTGTGTGTGTGTGTGTGTGTGCATGTGCACGCCTGTGTGTGTGTGTGTGTGTGTGTGTGTGTGTGTGTGTGTGTGTGTATACAAACCTCAAACCTCAAAGCCTCTACTATGCAGGGCTGCTGTGAAGTTGACAATGACCGAGTGCTATACCAGCTACTGCACTGTAAAGTACCATGACTTTTTCTCATGTCCAAGAGACACCCACATCCCCCCACCCCCCACACAGCTGATGCCCTGGGTCTTTAGTCTTTACCTCCTTGTTTCTTTTCTTTTCTTTTCTTTTCTTTCTTTCTTTCTTTCTTTCTTTCTTTTTTTTTTTTTTTTTTGAGTCAGGGTTTCCCTGTGGCTTTGGAGGTTGTCCTGAACTCCCTCTGTAGACCAGGCTGACCTAGGACTCACAGAAACCCACCTGCCTCTGCTGGGGTTACAGGCTGAGCCACCAATGCCTGGTATACTTCCTTGTTTCTACAATAACCTAGAGCCCCTGCCTAGAATTCCCCAGTGAGGAGCTGGGGGCGTGGTTAGGGGTTGGGCATTTCCTTAGCATGCAGGAGGCCTTGGGTCCCAGGGCTGTGAGAAAGTTTTAAGTCATTCCACTGTAATCTCTGGGGGACTAGCAAGCCAGCAGGTCCCTTATCCTGAGCAGATCCTGTGCTCAAGGGCAAAGGCATGGATTTTAGGGCTCCCAGCATCTCCTTGGCAGTGGGTGTCAAAGGCTTTATACAGGGTTGCCACTCATAGCCCTGAGAACATGGCCTCCAGGTGCTGTGTGTCCTCTGTGGCCACCTGTAATGTCTCCCCTGTGTGACCCATGTGGACTTGTGTGTGTCTACACCCACCTAGTCCCTTCCTGGAGTCCCTGCTACTCCCTGAGGGGCTTATGCAACTGTGTCCATTTCTCAGATTAGGAAACTGAGGTTGGGACATTTGTCTAGAATCAGTCTCAGATGGGACAGAGGTGGAATGCCATGCAGAAGTATGACCTTCTGCAAGTCTTTCTACGCTCTGAGGGGCTGTAGCCTCCTCCTATGTGTGTGGAGCGATGGGGGGGGTCTGTTAGAGTCTCTGAGGTTTACACAAAGACTCCAGGCCTTTACAAAGTAGAGGCAAGGCTGTAGCTCAGGGGGGAGAGTCCTGGAGGCCCTTGATTCAGCCCAGCACCACATAAACCAGATAGGAGGTTCGTGTCTGCCATCCCAGTAGCCAGTAGATGGAGGCAGAAGCCTCAGCCAGCCCAGCCTACCAGGAGGCCCTGTCTCAAAGGCAAGAACAAGGGACTGCACAGCTGGCACAGTCTCCAGGAGAGGAAACAGAGCAGGAGGCTCTGAAGAGCCTCAGGTTGTAAGCCTCTTTTTATCTTTCTTTCTCTAGTGCTGCCTGACAGCCTCTCTGTCCACCGCTGGTGGCCTCTGCATTGACCCCCCCCCCCGTGTGGACCTTAAGGAGATCAAGCAGCCCACAGACCCTGATCAGTTTCTCTTCCATGCTCTCTCCCTTCCCAGTGTGTCCCTGGGGTGCAAGAGACTGGAGAAGGGAGGGCGTGTGCATGTGGTGTGTGGTGTGTGTGTTTGCACATATGTGTATTATGGTGGTGTGTGGTGTGTGGTATGTGTGTGGTGTGTGTGTGTGTGCGAGATTGTGTGTATGGTATGTTGTGTGTGTGGTATGTTCATGCATGTTTGTATGCTGTTTGTGTGTGTATGTATGGTGGTGTGTGGTGTATGTGTGGTGTGTTTGTGTGTGCATGTGTGTATGGTATGTGGGGTGTGCTAGTGTATATGTGTGTGAATTCCTGTCCCTTCCTTCGAATATCTTATTATATATATGTATATTTTTCTGATCAGTTACAAAAAAATGATTTTTTTTCAGTCCAGAGTTGCAATTTAAACAATATTTGAAGCCGACCGAAGCTATCGACCTGGCATACGGTGATGAATCACAGACGGTAATTCGAATTCATCGACCGCCCCACCCGCCAGGAGCCGCCCCTCCCCCAGCCCTGCTCCCATAATCACAGTTTGCTCCTGTCGCCGGGGTGTATGTGGGGGGTGCAGTTCAGAGAGAGGGCTCTGGAGAGGGGTGAAGCAGATGCAAATGTCCCCTAGAATGGTGGGAAGTGTTTGGGGGAGCTGAGTCTGGACCCTCAATGGCTCCTCACCATCCACACAATGCGTATTTTACATTAGGGGAAACTGAGGCATGCAGAGGTCAACAAGGACATACTGGCCAAGGGATGGGATTCTGTGGCTCTTTGCTGTTTTCTTGGGTACAACAAAGGAAGGAATGACTTTCAGCAATGCCCAAAGGAGGAAACAGAAGGTTGTGATGTTTTCCCAGGGGTGGGGGACCAGGAGCAGCCAGGGGAACTCTTTGACTGCCATGGTCTCTTTCTTTCTATTCTTTCTGCTCTGGTCTCTTTCCTGCTCTCCTCCCTCCATCCCTTCCTGTTTCTCTCCATCTCTTTCTTTCTGTCTCCCTCTCTCCTCTCTTCTCTCTACCTTTCATTCCCTCTCCATATCTCTCTCCTCTGTCTGTCTGTCCATCCATCCGCCCATACATCCATCTATCTATCATCATCTCCCCTGTACACCCCCCCTTCCCAGTTCCTTTCTCTCACTGCGTCTGTGCTTTGCAGGACACTCTCGGGTTGGTAGCATTGGGGACAATGTTTTCCTAGTGAGGCCGTGACTTGCAAGGAGAGGTTCCCTTGTGAGCTCAAGGTCCAATTTTTCCCGAGTGGGTGAGGGACAAGGGAGTGATGCTCAGGTCTGGCACAGGTGTGAGAATACCTGCAGGCCTTGGGCTATCAATGAGACACTATGTTGAAGGGATTCGCCTGGCCGCCTCCACCACCCCCTTAACACCACAATTTACCGCCACTTAACTGCTTTTCATTTGTGCAGGAACCAGAACTAAAGGCCTGGGCTGGGGCCTAATGACCCCGGCCAGGCGGCTGCCACTTCTAACTCCAGAATGCTCTAGAGATACTGGAGTGCAGGTCACAGTGCCACAGTGTGGACCCTAAGGTCGACCTGGAATAGTCCAGGTCTGCTGTCTTCATGATCTACACAGTCTATGCCAAAGGATGTCACTTGTATACCAGCTTGTACACTCGCCCACCTAGCACCTCAGGCTCCCCTGAGGGGCCACACGCGTCCAAATCACACGGCTCAGTCCTAGGGAGGAGAAGCTGGTCACTGTAGTTGCACAAGACAAGGACAAGTCTGGCCTGGGTTTCCTCTCTGTAATAACTGAGCACTTCAAGGGGAGCACAAAGGGCTGGCGGCCTTGGTGAGGGTGTGAATTTAGATGGAACCTGGGACCTGCGGTGCAGCTGCCTTTTGTGTGGTGTCTACAAAAGAGCAATTGAAACACTATTCCCAACCACCTTAGACACTGAAGGTGACCAGCAGAGGAGGCTTTGCTTTTAAAATTCACAGAACACACACACCTTGGTGACAGTCACTCGGCAACTTGTGGCCCAGAACTGCACTGGTCCCTGGCAATCCTACTTGAAGACACTCAATGAGGTGCAGGAAAGGGCTGTGTGTTGAGACATGTATCATCCCAGTAAGGTCACCAAAAACAGGACTCCAGACAAACCTGTGTTTATCTCCTATCATCCTCTAGCAACCCCCTAGGAATTCCCAGCCTGAAATCCCCCAAAGACAGGTGTGTCTTATCACTTATGCTAAGATTCTGAGAAATCCCACCGAAGGACTCCTGAGGAAAGGGGAAGCCAAGACCGGCTGCACAGTGGGCTTGGAATGTGGGGACAGAGCAGGTGTCAACGGCTTCAACCAGGTCGGCTTCTATCCACCCCATACCACCCAGTGTCCCTTGCTTATGTGCACCCCCCCACATGCTTGCAGGGTTGCCTGGGGGTACAGTCAACCCAGTGCTCCGCTCCTGCCTCAGGGGCGCCTCACTTGAGCCCCAGCTGCCCCGCCCCTCTCTGTGTTTGTGTGCAGAGGGATCGATGAGGCGTTGGAAACCGCTATTGTCCCTGGAACGGGGTACACAGCTCCCTCCCCACCATGCCAGAGAAAAATGCTCAGCCTAGACCACCAGCTCTCTGGCACCCCCCCCAAACACACAGGATGTGGGGTTCCTGACATGCCCCATGCACTCCGAGAAACAGTGGGAGGGGACAGGTTAGACCAAAGGAGGAGACAACGGGTCCCCCCAGGGGCTGGCTGGTATGCCTGTATGGGAGAGAGACTAAGGCAAGACGCGAGGGAAGAGAAGAATAAAGAGAGGCTGGATTGGGAACCGGGCGCCAGTCCAAAGAGAGCGACAGCAATTTGTCCCGATGGGATGGAGAGAAGTAGGGACAGAGAAATCCGAGAGAGCACCGCGGGTGTGAAGGCCTCTGGTGGATGCCACCGAGCCCAGGGTCCTGTGGGCCGCCCCTCCCCCAATCTCAAATGACCTTTGCCAGCGGCCTGGGGGGGGCGGGGAGAGGGGGGACTAGCGAGCGGATCGATCAGCGGCAGGGGCTGAGCTGCACAGGAAGAAAGCTTGGTGCTGATGCTGAGGCTGGGGGCCCAGCGGTGGCCAGGCCTTGGCTGAGCACAGTCAGCGACCTGGAGCTTTGTGACTGGGTGCAGGGAGGAGCCGGTGGGCATTCTTGCAGGGTGGCTGGGGAGGAGGGGAGTGGCACCTTCTGGTCACTGGAGACACACACAGGATCACGAACTCAAGGAGTGTGCAACACAAGCGCGCGCGCGCGCACACACACACACACACACACACACACACACACGAGAGAGAGAGAGAGAGAGAGAGAGAGAGAGAGAGAGAGAGAGAGAGAGAGAGAGCTACAGCGAGGGCTGTTTTGGTTTAGCCCCAAAGACACTACACAGTCCACCAAAGAGCAGAGACGGTGACAACGGTGCAATTACCCCCTATTAGAGATGGTGCAAAAGGTCGGCGGTACAGACCCGAGGTCAGGGGACTTCCCCTCCCCAGCCAACCCAGACGAACTACCCAGGGCCAGGGCTCTAAATAGTCAGTCCCTCATCTTGAGCCAACGGTGTCCCCCAGGGTCAAGCCTCCGGGGCCCTCGTCCCTACCTGCCAGGCGCAGCGCCGACATGCGCTGGAACTCGGGCTCCTGCAGCCACTTCCACATCCTGCGGAAGGTCTCGCGGCCGGACTTGAGCTTACTCCAAGGCTTGGGGTTGCGCAGCAGGTCAGAGAGCGTGCCCTGCGAGCGGCACAGGATGCGCTGCGCGAAGATGGCCTGCGGGATGCTGTAGCGCTTCAGCTCGGCGGTGATGCGCTGGGCCACCTCTTTGGTGTTGATCTCTTCGGCTGCAGCACCGGCTCCCGGGCCGCCGGCACCTCCGCCAGCGCCCCCGCCGCCTCCGGGACCACCGCCGCTCGAGTGAGGCCCGTGCGCCCCGGCCGCAGCCAGCCCGCCCAGCGGAGCCAGCAAACCAGCGGCCGCCCCGCCAGCTGCTCCGCCGCCTCCCGCGCCGCCGCCTCCAGCAGCCCTCGGGCCAGCGCGTCCTCCGCGCGCCCCAGCAGCGCCGCGTGTGGCTCGAAGGCGGCGGGTGGCAGTAGCTTGTCCCCGGCCAGGTGGCTGGGAGCGCCGTAAGCGGCGAGCGGCGGCGGCGGAGGCGGCGGCGGCTGCGGGGCGCTGTGCAGAGCCGGGGGCAGCGCGCTGGGCAGCGGCGACAGTGGCGACCCCATGGTGGGCAGATCCTTGCCATAGGGCCCGTAGAGGTGGCCCACCGAGGCCAGCGCTGCCCGCTCGTCGCGCATGAGGGTGAAGCTGCCGCTCACGCTGGCCGCCAGGCGCTGCGGAGGGGGCGGTGGCGGTCCGGTGGCCGGGTGAGGGTGAGCGTGCGGGTGGCCTCCGTGCGCCCCGGCCACCGCGTGCTGGTGGAACTTGTCCGCCACGGCGGCCAGCGGCGGCAGGTGCTGCAAGGGCGTGAGTGTGGTGTAGGTGCCACCCAAACCTGGGGCCTCACACGCCATGCCCATGGCCGGGTGCAGGGGACCAGCCAGCTCCCCACGGAAGTCAGGGCCACCACCCGCGGCCCCTGCAGCCCCCGCGCCCCCGGCGCCCCCGCCCCCAGCGCCACCACCGTCCAGCAGGCTAGCCATGCCCGCCACCAGGCCCGGGCGCCCCGATGCCACCAGGCTTCGGTGTTGGGCCGCAGCGGAGCGCGCGTGGCCCGGGCTCAGCAGCTCTCCGGCTTGAGCGTGTGTCACCCCGTGCAGCCCCCCGAGGCTCTCCAGGCTCAGCTCCATCCTGGGTGCCCCTCCGCGCGCGCTCAAGGCCGCAGCATGGTCCCCACGCACTGGCCGACGCTCCAGGTGGTGGCGGCTGCTGTCCCACTTGCTCAGTGCTCTCGCCCGGCTTCGGCTGCTGCGAGCAGCGGCCACCAGGATGTGGCGGGGCGGCCGCCGCCGGCGCCCGGGCCAGGGTCTGACGTCAGCGCCCCCGCCCATCGCTCCGCCTGCACCCGCCAAACCCCCTGGCGCTCCAGGTTAGCTCCCCGGGTCTCCCCATTCTGCTCGCCCAGAAAATCCGAGGGGCTGGGGACAGCGGGTGGGGGTGGGGTGCAGCCCGCCCTAGCTGGTGGGGCTGGGTGTGTGTGTCTCATCTCTGCGCCTTTGATTCTCTGACCCTCTATGTCGCTTCTAGCATCCCCCTGAATCCCTAGAGTGTGACCACATGTACCCCCCAGCTCTGTTGATACCCCACCAGAAAGACGCTGCTCTTTTTCAAGCTTGACCCCATATGCAAAGCGGGTGTATGTAAAGACTTACACCCTCTTTGGGGTGAAGTGGTGAAGTGAGACTGTCTGGGACTCAGTTTCCTCAGGTGTGGCGTGGAATTGCCTGGCCTGGGAGCATCCAGAAACCCCTCTTGGTGGGGATGTGAATCTTTAATCCCAGAACTAGGGAGACAGGCAGGTGGATCTCTGTGAGTTAGAGGCCAGCCTGGTCGACACAACAAATTCCAGTCCAGCCAGGGGTACATAGTAAGACCTATCAAAACAAACAGAAACCTCCCGGGGTGGGGGCGCATGGTGGCATGGCGGCTCACGTCTTTAATCCCAGTACTCGGGGAGGGAGAGGCAGGCTGAACAGGCCAGCCTGATCTACAGATCCAGTTCAAAGACAGCCAGAGCTACACAGAGGAGTCCAGTCTCAATTTTTTTTTTTCCTCCTCCTGGGACTGAGGGAGCCTAGGAACTCTCCCTTTTCAGCCTTTAGACAGGGAAGGGAGGAAAGAGGGACCACATAGGGACATCTTACAGGACCAGGACACCTGGGAACACGATTTTTCTTGGGTGGCAGAGAAGAGTCCTAGAATGGTCCAGACTCTAGGTCAGAAGGGGACCTTATCTCGTCCCAGCTCTCCTCTCTCTCTCTCTCTCTCTCTCTCTCTCTCTCTCTCTCTCTCTCCTCTCTCTCCTCTCTCTCCCTCCCACCCTCCCTTTCCCTGTTCACTGTCTAGGGGGACTGCTGGGGTCCATTCTGGAACCAGAGTCGCCCATCTACAGGGAGAGGACCAAGTACAACAAAAACGATGGCTTCCGGCTCACAGGAAGGCATCTGCCCCCACCAATGGCTTGGACTTGGGCTGTTGGGCTGAAACAAACCAAAGCCACACTCCCACGGGCACACAGAGGATATGTGGCAGGTATGCTGTGCCCTTGCTCCAGGATGCACCAGCACACATCATTTTCTGTTCCTCAGTTTCCCTCTCCACTCTGCCCCCCCCATCGTGGGAACAGAGGAACTGTGGATGGAGGAAGCGACATTGTAGAAGAGCCACTAAGAGTTGTGAGTGTGTGGCTCACACTCAGGGGTTCCTGCTCTAGAGCCCTCGGGTGGACAGGGCAGAAAGGGACACAGTGCTTAGAACTCAACATTTATTAAGTACCAGCTGTTTCAAGTCCCAAAGGGGAAGAGGCCCTACCTATCACATCTGCCTGCTGCTGCCTTGGTTCCCCCCTGGGGTGGAGGTGGGAGATTGTAAAGCGGACTCTTCTATGTTTGTTTTTATCCAACCACCTCCCCAAAGGTCAGAAGCCTTGAGGTTTTCTGATCTGGTTTGTCAGAACAATTTGGGGATACACCCACCATCCAGGTACCATGATGGAGGTGAGGAGAGGGGCCGATCTCACCACGTGGGTTTCCTCTCCAGGTGGTGACGAGGTAGGGGGTACTGACTGTGGCCAGTCTCACAGTCAGGTCTGAGGTCCCCAAGTCTACCCTGCAACGTTACAGATAATTAAAAATAATCACGGGGTGTGGAAATCAATTCACCACCGTTAACCGATAGCATCCAAGGCTTCAGGAAGCAAGGAGTACAGCAGGCACCAGGGCTGGGTGGGGTGCTTATGAATGGAGAAACAAAAGATGGCCAGAAGCCCTTTCAAAAGCTAGTCATCCCCAGGCTCCTTTGGAGGGGGTGGGATGATGCAGCCCCTGTCTTCATTTCCTCCTGTAATATTTTTTGTTTTAAATGATAACCAGGCGGCTTTTCTTCCTGACAAAGGAGGAATCCATTTTGAGGGGAAAAGGTGGATGGGTGACTTTGAGATGAGGGGACTCCCTTCTTTCTGCTGAACCAGAACACCCTTAGGTGCCACACACCCCCTTTCAAACTGCCTAGACTTAGAAGGGCCCTTTCAGCCCCGGGGGTCTTTATTCTGGCTTGTGCAGCCTGTGCTTAAGCCTTTTCTGCAGGGTCTGTGTTCTGAGAGATGGAGTGAAAATCTAGGGGGTCCCTTCAGAATCGGACTATGTCTCCCCCAGCCCCAGAAATGCCCCCCACGTTAGTAATTAGTAAAATAGAATTGAGTGGGGCCACAGGGCACGCGGGTGGCCTGGCCGGATCGATCCTGGGTCATTAGCAAATTGAGGGTGGAGGAGGGGTGGCCTGGAGGGGGGCAGGGCATCCCCTATCTCCATCCCCGTGGAGTCGTCGGAGGACAACTCCTGCAAGCTCTCGGTGGGCCTCAGTATCCCCTCTGGGAAAAGCAGAGATGGAGTCCAGGAGCCCCACAACGGCCGGCCGGCCTCCGGCTGCGCTGGGCTGCACCCCTGCTCGTATCTGCCGTCTCTGTGCTCAGGCCAAGTTTGGGAGATTTCGGGGCTCAGTTAACCTGAGGGCTGTGAGGGTGGTATCAGTTCAAGTGACAAGGGTGTAGGGGGTCCTGCACAGGCTTCGCCGGAGAAGCAGTCGCTCGCCCCGCCCCTTCGGCCTGCAGGAGTCTCTTCACCTGTCTCCCTGACTCCCTCATTTTAGCTAAAAATGGATGCGGGGACTTGGAGCACCCCAAAGTTGTCCCTCGGAGGCGGGTCACCCAGACCCCGCTGCCAGACCGCGGTTCATTCCCCACGGAAATGAGTCTCAGCAGCGGTTCATCTCCCCGCTCTTCTCACCCGGGACTCTGGCGACTGGCTGGACTCCAGTCTAGCTAGAGCTGGGTGCTCCCGCAGGCCCCCGGGCCAGCCTCCTCCAAACCTGCCAGCCTCGCAAGTCTGTTGGCTAAGTCTCAGCGCCTGTCCTCCTCGGGTGGGAACGCGCTGAGCTGAGGTGTGAGCTGCACCAGAGGGGGACAGAGAAGAGAGGTGCGGCCTGGGTGGTCCCGGGGTTTTCTGTCGGGTGTGGGCTCGCACACCGTATCCCAAGTGTGGTGCATCGGGGATCACCCGGGGTGCACTCGGCACCCCGAGATCCCTGCGCGGCCTGGGCCTGGGCCTGGGCCTGGGCCTGCTTCGCCGGAGGCAGCTCCCGGGGGCTGTTCCGCGACAGCTGCTCCGGATCGATCCCCGAAGGCCCTGCGTCTCCATCGAATCCCCATCGCTCTGGGCCGCGCGCTGCGCAAACACCGCTTGTTTGCAGCGGCCCCGGGGGCTGCGCGACCGACCGCACGCGTCTCTCCACCCGCAACCCCTCGAGTTTCTAGGGGCGCGATGAGGGGAGGAAGATACCATCCTCGACCCCATCGGTCCCACCACCCTGCAGTGACTCAGTTTCCCACTCAGAAAGCGGCTGCTGGCTCTGTAGGGCCCCAGAGGAGAGAGAGGTCCCAATGCTGTTCTCTGAGCCACCTGCTGCTCGTCTCCCGCCCTTCCTCCCCTTCCCTCGGTGACAGGGTCTCCCGCCACCTGGGACCTGCTGCCTCCTCCTGGGGTGAGGACGCCAGACCCCGCTGGTCTCCAGTCCCTGTACTCGAGGTCCGGGGCACACGAGCTGGCCTTGCAGTGGGGTTTGGAGAAACTGAGGCCTCACAGACCTGGGCAGAACCGGGGCAATGGGGGGCGGGTGCTGCCGGGGACAGGGAGGGGCAACTCCGCAGCGGGTCCCGCTCGGTTCCCAGGGCCCTGCCGGTGCCGGAGTGGCCGCAGGCTGGCCAGGGGGATGTGCTGGAGCCCCAACAGCTCGGCTAGAGGCAGAGGGAGGGTGAGGCCCGGCCGGAACGCGCCCGCCCGCCCGCCCGCCGTTAACGCGTCATTTATCGGAGCACACCCGGCCCTTTCCGCCCTCCCAGGGTGGGGGGGAACGGGAGGCGCGGCCCTGCCACACAGCTCGGGAGCCCCTAGGCCGGTCTCTCCTTTGGGACTGAGAAAAGGTTACAGCTCCTAGGGCAGGAACTGCACCTGCAGAGTGCCAGAGGAGGTCGGCCACCCACTCTATAGAACCCGCCTCTCCTTGCTGCCCCCCTACCGGGGAGGGGAGACAAATACTGCACCCTCCACTGCAAGGCAGGACTAGCACAGCCATCTTCTCCTTTCTGGAGCCAGGGGATCTGGTGACTGGGTTTTGTAGGATACGTAGGAGTTTGGGTCGGCAGAGGGGCTGCATTGGAAGAGGAAGTCTAACTGCACCCTAGCTCAGGTATCCGACTGCCCTGGTTAGGGAATGTTTGCTGAGTGAGTCACTGAGATAAAGTCAGGAACTAGACTGAGTTGGGCCAGACAGAAAGCCAGGCTCTGCGTGGTGCTGGGGCTGGGAGGTCAAACCGGGTATGGGGTGGAAGCTGTCTTAGTTAAGCCTTCTGGGGTGTGTGGGTCGACTCCTTACCTATCACTGGTGGGTCGGTCCTGGGTCACCCCAGGGTCCCAACCCACCAGTCAGAAGACATCGCCTGAAGAGAAGGGTCCCCAGTGTCCCCAGCGTCCTGTCTTGGACCTGGCTGAAAGGTGGAGGTGTCAGCTCCCTGGGGACAGCTCAGGGCCACAGTCACAGGGGGAGGGGTGAAGGAAACCCTGGGGACAATCCCTGGAGCTGTGGGCTGCGGGGGCCTTCTTTCTCCCTGGCCTCAGTTTCTCCCACTAGGAAAGCAGAGAGATAGCCCATGGGCTTGTTGGGGGGTCTGGGCACCAACACATCTCACTCTCCCCCACTTCCAGGAGGCTGCAGGCTGGTGGGGACCGGGGAACATAAGCCTGCAGCCTCCCGGAAGTGTAGGGAGAGGAAGAGGGAAGCCAGCTTTGTCACAGCGACTGAGAGGCAGCCGACCTTGTCCTGAGGAAGGAGGAGGGAAGGGGGAGGGAGGATCCATCCAGGAGAGGAGGCAGAGGGTAAGAGATGGAGGGTAGAAAGGGAGGCAGCTGAGAATGGAACCTGTGGGGGAAGATGGGGAAACTGAGGCACACCCCAATCGCCTGCTTCCAAGAGCAGGTCTCTCTCTCTCTCCCTCTCTCTCTTTCTCGGTTTTTCGAGACAGGGTTTCTCTGTGGCTTTGGAGGCTGTCCTGGAACTAGCTCTTGTAGAACAGGCTGGTCTCGAACTCACAGATATCCGCCTGCCTCTGCCTCCCAATTACTGGGATTAAAGGCGTGCGCCACCAACGCCCGGCTGAGCAGGTGCCTCTCAACTGAAGGCTGTGGGTGAAATGACAGGTGGGGAGGGCACAGTGCTGCGTCCCTACACCTAAGGGGCAGACTAAGTTACAGGCTGCCCCTCAGGCTCTGCCTCTGCGAGTCCCTGCTGCCTAAGAATTTGATCCCAGGACCGGGTGGAGCCTCAGTTCTTCCATCCTAACAGCTGAGCTAGTGCTGCCCAGGCATCCACTTGGGTTGTTTTCTAAAGCCTAAGAAAAGATCTGTGGCAGGTGGGGCTGCGGAGGTCTGGCCAGCCTCAAGGGGAGAGAACGGGGTGGGAGTGGGGCTGGAAGGAGTTGATGGACACCCAGGAGCGTGGAGACTGGGGAATGGAGGTTGGGAGAGTGGAGATTTGGGGTTTGGGAGGCTGGGAGGGTGGAGGCTCCTAGAGGAACCCTGCTGCTGGGACTGATTCTCCCATAGATCCTGGAGGAGCTGGAGCCAGCAGGGCCAGCTCCGCCCTGGAAAGCAGAGGAGCAGGGTGAGGGGCAGAGGGAGGAGATGGGGCAGGGAGGAACCTCCTTTCCCATCCAGGACCTGCAAAGGCAGCCACCTCAGCTGTCCTGGTGTGGGGGGTGAGCGAACAGGAGGGGACAGATGGGGGGGGCAGTGCTGCCTCCCTGGCAGGGGTGACGCAGACTGCTGAGGTAACTGCTGGGTTCTTCCCAGACCCCCCTTCTGCCTGTGTTCACCCCTGATTTTCCCAAGAGGGCTTTCTTTGATTTCTGTCCTCATCCCTCTGCCTTTGAGGACAGGGTCTTAAGTAGCCCAGATGACCTCAAATGCACTACGCAGGCAAGGATGACCTCCAACTTCTGATCCTCCTGCCTCAACCTCTGATATATGGAGAATCAGCCCAAGCCAGCTCTCCAGCCTAGCAGTGTGAATTGTCAATGCCGTGTGCCCACAGGACGGGGATCCCAGTGCGTCCATCCGTCCATCCGTGTGGGCGTATGCATGATGCATGCCCACGTGAGCCTTTGTGTGTGTCCTGTGGGCTTATGCAAATTTCCATGTGGGCCTGTGAGGGTCCATGTGTGTCTGTGTGCTCGTCCGCGTGGGCCTGTGCACTTGTCTGTGAGGCATCTGTTTCTTTTTTGAAATTGTTTATTACATGTATGTATGTATGTATGTATGCACAACATGCATACAGTACCCACTATAACCAGCAGGGGGCACCATGTCCCCTGGAGCTGATTGACAGCTGGTTTAGCGGCTGTGGGTGCTGGGAATCGAACCCAAGTTCTCTACAGAGTAGAGCACACTCACAACTGTGGGCTGTCCCTCCAGCCCAGGGAACTTTTCTTTTTTTTCTTTTTCTTTTTGAGACATGGTCTCATTATATAACCCTGCATGTCCTGGAACTCACCCTAGCCCAGGCTGGCCTCAAGCTCTAGATCCACCTGCCTCTGCTGGGATTAAATGTGTGTGCCACCACAACCCAGCAAGGACAAGGGTGTTACCTGCCTCCTCCTTAGGAGCCAAAGTCATGGAAGTGGAGGAGACAAAAACAACAACAAAAACAAGGTAGCCATAATAAATGTCCAGAATTGAGGTGGAGACATAAACTTGGGGAAATTGGTCCTTAAAAGCCACAGGAGATGCCGCCAATGGACCACAATTTTAGGTCTGAGCTCCCCAGCAGGCAAAGAGAAAAGGGCAAGTGGTTCCTTGATCTCAGTTTGTGGCCAGTAGCCCAGAGCCATCTCTCCTCCAGTGGATGTGGAGCTGACTAATGGGATGTATGTGTCATTTAACGCTCCTGTGTGTTGGATGGTTAGATCCCTGTCTGTGTATTTAACCACCCCAAATCATTCTCTTTCCTAAATGCAGCGTCATAGTGTCAACTGCCGAGGTGACAGAAATCTGGAGTCACTTGGGAGAAGGGGCCACAGCTGAGCAACCATCACCATCAGAGTAGCCTGTGGGAGTTTCCTTCATTGCTCAATGATATTGAAGGGCACAGTCTACAGGCGATGCCATCCTTGGGGAGGTGGGCCGGGCTGCGTCAGACTGAGCCGGCCATGGGGTACAGGCCAGGAAGCACCCTCCACGGCCAGCCCGCTGCTTCCACTCCTGCCTCCAGGTTCCTGCTCCAAGATCCCTCCACGCTGGAGTGATCTGAGCCAGATAAACGCTCTCCTCCCTGCCATGCCATGCTTGCTCACCATGAGGGAAGGAAACCGTCTTTCTCGGCTCCTAGCTCTCTGCCTAGTACTGTGAACTCGCATAGGAACTTTTCTCAGTCCCCACAGCTGGCCAAACACTCCAAACCACCCTGAGATGACTTCCATCTTTAGCCCAGGCTAGCCTTGAACTCACTATGCAGCTGAGCAGGACACTGAAGTTCTGATCCTCCTGCCTCAGCCTCCTGAGCGCTGAGGTGACTCGCTGTGCCCAGCCCTCACTGAGAGGTAGTCCATGGGAAGGTGGTCACAGTTGCCTGTGAACACGAGGCCACTGCTCAGAGACCCATTATCTATGAGTTTGAAGGTCCAATGAGATGGATGCCACCCTGATGCCTGGAGGGAGAGTCTCCTTCTCAGTGTCTCTGGTGGGAACCTGGGAAAACAACCCAGCAGAACAATGAGCAAGAACTTGGGGACACGAGACTAGAGGGTAATAAATCCAGGGTCATTCTCAGCTACATCGCTGGTTGGAGGCCAATCTAGCTACATGGGACCCTGTGTTTAAAAAACAAAAAACAAAACAAAACAAAAAAACCCATGGCCTGGTCTGGTGGCACATGCCTTTAATCCCAGCAATCAGGAGGCAGAGACAGGTGGATCTCTGTGAGTTCCATGCCAGCCTGGTCTACAGCGTGAGTTCCAGGACAGCCAGGGCTACACAGAGAAGCCCTGTCTCGAAAACACAAGCAAACAAACAAAGATAAGGTCTCACTATTTCACTCAAGCTGGCCATGAACTCACAGCAAGTCTCTTGCCTCAGCTTCCCAAGAGCTGGAGTAACAGATGTATGCGGTGGTCATGTCTGCACCCCCCCTCCTCTCTGAAACCTCTCATCTCTGTGAATACCTTACCAGATAGATTTTTACCAGTTTCTAGTAACAGTTTTTTGCAGTTATTTGTTGGTTTTACATTTTTGTGCATGTGATTGTGCTGTGGTTGGCATTGACACCTGAGGACAGACTCTGGGAGTCAGCACTCTCTGCCATCTGGGTGCAGAGGCGGCAAGCTGCTGCCCCTGCTGAGCCTGCTTGTCCACCCTCCTCTGCTGACTCTGAGGATGAGAGCCTGTCTGTCCTGCTGGGGACTTGACATACAGTAGCTGTCCATTCACTGCAGGCTGTGGGCAGACAAGTTTCCTACCTTCCTGCTTCTCCAAGGCTATGAGAGAAAAGCAAAATTTTAAACAGACTGAGCAGAGCAGTGGGCTGTGGCTCCCCAGGCGGGGCATTGACCCAGCGAGGGGCGGGCGTCTGGCTTTGTTTGGAATGAGGTGGGAGGCTTGGGGTGGGGGCGTCCCTGCAGACAGGGCTGCCTCTGCAGCGAGTGAGCACGCTCGCTCGCTCTCTCCACACACAAAAGCAGGAAACTCGCATTAAGCCCATTATCAATATTTTGCCTGGAAAAAATACAAAAAGCATTTTCTTCTCTGAAAAATTAATAACCTAGAAGGAGGGGGTGAGGAGCCATGCTTGCTGTCTGGCGGGAGAGGGAGGGCCCTGGCTGCTCTCTCTCCACACGGGGACCTGAGTGTCTCTAAGGAGGCCTGACTCCTCCAACACCTGGCTGCTCCTCCCCCACCCCGGGACCTCCGGGAATAGTTTCTATCAGTGGCTCTGCCCACATCCACCTCCAACCTCCCCCTCTGAAGATAGGGCACCTCTCCCTCTGAGCCCAGACACCAGCACCCCCACCCCAATCCTACCTCTCCCTAGGAAACTCCTATTCTATCTGCAAAACCCATTGTTGGTACTGGCCACAGTGACCTTATACCCACTTCTCTGTCCCATTGTGTGTCACCCTGTGTCCCCACATCTGGGCATCCAGGAGCATCCTGGGTGCCCCACTCACTTCTGGAAGTTGAGTATCACCTGTACATCAAGTCATTATTTGGAGAAAGAGCAATACCCTGTGTCCCTTTCTTGTCCTGGACAGAACGTTTTAGAATGTATTGGAGGACGGGAAGTCAGGGAAAAACCCACGTTCTTCTGGGTCCCAAGCTTCTTCTCTTGTGAAGGTTTTAGCCCAGCTGGGGCTCCAACTCACAAAGATCCTAGTGCTTCAGCGTCCGGAGCTTAGTTTAGGACTACAGCTGCAGACACACCGACCTCAGTTTCTGAGGGGTTCCGGTCGGATCTGGTACTGTGCCTTCTGTTCCCGAGACCCTGATGGATTCCCCTTCTGTGGAGAGACTGCCATGTTCTGGAATAACCCAGATGCTGTGAAATCTCTGGGTTCTCGATCACAGGCAGCATCTCTGGGAGAGCACGGTGGCACTCCCATTAAGTTATCATCACAGTAGCAAGGAGGGAAGATTGGGAGTGCAGAGCCATCCTCTGACTAGTGAGTGTGAGGCCAGCCTGGGCTACATGGGACGCTGTCTCAAAAACAAAACAACAAAACAGTGTTGCTGCATTGTGCCTACAGTCTTCATGGCCTCCTGGAGTACAAGTGTGAGGCCAAGTTATTGGGGTCTCTAAGGTCTGAGTAAGAGCCAGGGGCCCCAAGCCCCCAAGGCAAAGTCAGTGCTGCTTGGAACCCCCTCCTATGGGAACCCCAACTCTGAATGCCTCAACTCATGGGACATCCAGAGAATCCCAAGCAGTTCTCAGGGGTGTGTCTGGGAGCAGGTGGTCTGATTTGGGGGTGCCTTTTATGCCTGTCCACCTTGCCCGTCCTGAGCCTCTGCCCAGGGTGTGCTCAGGCCCTCCATTCCCCTCCCCATGCAAGCTGTACCTTCAGTTGCCCCTGAGAACGCCCTGCTCTAGCCCAGTCCTGCCTCCTCATCACCGATGCGATGCGGGCTTACAGGGAGATAGATGTCTCTGCAGGACAAAGCTCTCAATGCCTCCTTGTGCCCAGGGCCATCAAGGCATCGAAAACAACAACACCCTTCTTCTCTTCTTCCTCCTTCATTTTATTTTTTTGGGTTTTTGAGATAGCCTCATGCCCAGGCTAGCCTGAAACTCACAGCAATCCTCCTGCTTCAGCCTCTCAAGTGCTAGAACAACAGGTGTGCACCACGGCACTGGGCTGAGAGTGTAGACTTGTAACTCTGAGGTGGAGTGACCCGGGAGGGCTTCCCGGGGGAGGTGATGGCATCTGAGGTTGGCACTGGCTCGCCCTCCCCAGCCTTGATTCAGTCCTGCTGAGCATGGCAGGCAGCCTCAGGACAGGGTTCTGGAGCAGCGCCTAAGGGCGCGCTGGCTGGGGAGGGCCGACTGACGGGAGGGAATATTTTTTCTGAGGCGGCTGCCACGTCTCTTCTAAGGCCGATATTGAACCTTCTTGTCAATGCCGGAGCTGTAAGTGGAAGAAAAAAAAAATCGCCTAATGGGCTTCTGGAGGCTGGCGCAGGCGGTGGGCGCCCGGGCCGCCGAGAAGGAGGTGGCGCTGGGTCCTTGAAAGGGCCGCGGCCGCGCTCTGTGGAGCTTCACACATCTGCTAATCACCTTTTAGGCGCTCACCCCATTTACGCCCCCCCTCCCCCAGGCCCACGCGACTGAGGAACTTTCATGTCCCTAGCCCCAGCGGAGACGCACTTGAGTACTCTCCACGGATGGGGATGGTGTGCAGAGCCTGGGCTGGAGGAGAGGGAGGCCTGGGCTGCACCCGGGGTGGGGGTGGGGGTGGGGGTGGGAGTGGGGTGGGGTGGGTGGGGTGGGGGTGGGGTGGGGGTGGGGGGGGGGGGGTGGGGATCAGTATAGGCAAAAACTGGAGGGTTAGATGGATTGAGATCAGGGTGGGCAGGTGAGCGAGGACCTCCCCCCCAACACAGCTAAGGGAAGTGACAATAACTGCC
This sequence comes from Cricetulus griseus, assembly GCF_003668045.3. Lineage (NCBI taxonomy): Eukaryota > Metazoa > Chordata > Mammalia > Rodentia > Cricetidae > Cricetulus > Cricetulus griseus. The sequence continues at coordinate 101,272,510 of NC_048598.1, read as the reverse complement.
AGGCGTTTGTTTTGGGTTCTCCCTTTTTTGTCGTTGTTTGTTTGTTTGTTTGTTGTTGTTGTTTTGGTTTTTCGAGACGGGTTTCTCTGTGTAGCTTTGGAGCCTATCCTGGCACTCACTCTGGAGACCAGACTGGTCTCGAACTCACAGAGATCCGCCTGCCTCTGCCTCCTAGTGCTGGGATTAAAGGCATGCGCCACCTTTTTTTTTCCTTTTGGAACTGGGGATGAAGCCAGAGCCTTGCACAGGCTAGAAAGTTGCTCTACCGGATCATGTCCCCAGACCCTCACTGGGGGATTCTAGGCGGGCCCCACCACCATGGCCACTCCCCCACCCCCTGATTGGATGATTCTAGGCAGGGGCTCCACCCCTGAGCCACACCAACTCACTAGATTCTACTTTTAGAATATTTTGATCTCTACAGAAAACCTTCACTGGACAAGCTATTGTGCAGGTGGAGTAGCAGCACTTGGGTGGCTGAGGCAGGAGATTGCCATGGAAGTCAGCCTTAGCTACAGAATTACAATTTATTTTAAGAAGGCAAAGTCTCAAGGTGGTGGTACATAATCCCAGAACCGAGGAGGCAGAGGCAGGCAGATCTCTATGAGTTCCAGGCCAGCCTGGTCTACAGAGAGAGTTCCAGTACAGCCAGGGCTACACAGACCAACCAATAAAGAAACAAGAAAAAAAAAAAAAAACAAGAGAAGAAGAAGAAGAAGAAGAAGAAGAAGAAGAAGAAGAAGAAGAAGAAGAAGAAGGCAGCAAAGGCTTTTTCAAAAAATTTTGAATTATTTTTGGACTAATCTTCGGTTGAGACAGGGTCTCCTATATAGCCCAGGCTTGACCAAAGCTGACTATGTAGCCCAGGGTGACCTTGAACTCCTGATCCTCCTGCTTCCACTTCCAGAGCCCTGGCATGACAGCTGTTCCAATTGTATGACTGCCTTTTGGATTTTGCTGGTGAGTGTGTATTACTTTCTAGAAAGATCCAGAAGGACAGACCAGCCAGCAACAGCCTAAGAATGAATTGATTGGAATGTAGAAGTTGATTTTCAGCTGAAAGGGTCTAGCGTGCCCTCTCCTCCTGGGGACATTGAGGCCCAAGTCCCTGGAGATGGGGGGTTGAGCAGCAAGTGAACTTGTCAATCACTTGATCCATCCAACTGGGTTAATAAAGCGGCCAGCTAGGGAGATAACTTCGGAAATCCATACACCTGGCTGTGTCCAGTGGGGACACCGTGCGAGGACCCAGCTAAGGCTCATCAGGGCCTACGGGTGGGGATGGGAGGCTATGAGGGATACGTTGCTTGGGCCTCAGCTTCTCCCAGTGGCTTTATGCCCTGGGCCATGCAACCTGTGTGTGCTAGGAGTGGAGACGATGTCCTTGGGGTGCAGCCCACAGACACTTTCTCCTGTCAGCCATAGCTGAGTTCTTGTTCCTGAGGACTAAGGGGCCACCAAGCCCGAGGACCAGAGTTCAAGCCCAGGGCACACATTTGGAAGGAGAGAACTCACTCCTCCAAGTTGTCCTCTGACCTCCACGAGTGCAGGTGTTCACACATGTACATAACATAATAAATGAATAACTGTAGTTTTGGAAAATTTCAAGGGAACACATGGGTTAGGGAGGTGGCTGAGTTCAGCTACCCAGCACCCACAGACAAAAATAGGCAGTGCATAGCTGCCACCCCAAACAAGAGAGACAGTGACCTTGAACTTCTGATCTTCCTGCCTCCACTGGGTGGACACGCTTGTGCAATCATACCTGACTGCTTTTGTTTGTTTGAGGCAGGGTCTCATGGTATAGTGCTGTTTTGGCCTCAAACTTTCAGCCATTTTCATGCTTCAAGCCTCCCAAATACCACTATTTATTTTATTTTATTTTTTTTGACAGGGTTTCTCTGTGTAGCCCTGGCTGTTCTGCAGCTTGTTCTGTAGACCAGGCTGGCCTAGAACTCACAGAGATCCACCTGCCTCTGCCTCTTGAGTGCTGGGATTATTTTTTAAATTAGTTAATGTATTGTGTGTGTGTGTGTGTGTGTGAGAGAGAGAGAGAGAGAGAGAGAGACAGAGAGACAGAGAGACAGAGAGACAGAGAGAGATACAGAGAGAGAGAGAGAGAGAGAGAGAGAGAGAGAGAGAGAGAGAGTGTACATGCCATAGTACATGTGTGGACACCAGAGACAATTTGGGGGATGGGTTCTGTCCTTCCACCATGTGGGTCCTGGAATTGAAGTTAGGTCATCAAGCTTGGCCACAAGTGCTTTTTCCAGCTAGCCACTGAGCTCGATTACATTTAATATGGGCTTGTGTGTGTGTGTGTGTGTGTGTGTGTGTGTGTGTGTGTGTGTGACTGTGCATGTGTGTGTGTGTGTGACTGTGTGTGTGTGTGAGTGTGTGTATGTGCATATGTGTGTGTGAGTGTGTGTGTGTGACTGTGCATGTGTGTGTGCATGTGTGTGAGTGCGTGACTGTGTGCATGTGTGTGCACGTGCGTGTGTGAGTATGTGCATGTGTGAGAGTTTGTGAGAGTGTTGTGAGCATGTGTATGTGTGTGAGTGTGTGCATGTGTGTATGTGCATGTGTGTGTGCGTGAGTGTGTGTGTGTGTGTGTGTGTGTGTGTGTGTGTGTGTGACTGTGTGCATGTGTGACTGTGTGCATGTGTGCATGTGTGTGCGTGCGCGAAGCCATGGCAGGAAGTGATGGTTCCACATCAACACTTTCTCCAAGCACTCCCCACCTCATCCATTTTAGTTTTTAATTTTGTTTTACTCTGTATGTGTGGGTGCTTTGCCTGGTCATAGCGTGTGTGCAGTGACTGCAGAGGCCAGAGGGAGGTCCCCAGGAACTGGAGTGAAGGGGGTTGTGAGCTGGGAACCCAACCCAGGTCTTCTGACCGAGCAGCCAGTATGCTTCTCCAGCCTTATTTAGTTGTTTTGTTTTGTTTGCGACAGGTTGTCACTCTGGAGACCAGACCTGCCCATTACTCACAGAGATCACCTGTCTCTGCCTCCTGAGGGCTGGGATTCGAGGAGTGCTCACCACACTGTTTTGGTTTTGGTTTGTGTTTTGTCTTTGTTTTTGTGACAAGGTCTCACTCTATAGCGCAGGCTGGCTATGTAGCCCAGGCTGGCGGCTTCTGGAGTGCTGGAATTAGAGAAGGCAGTGTGAAGCCCATGCACCATGCACACTCAGCCCATCCTGGCACTCAGCCTCCCCAAGCTCTCATACATGCATGCTCCCCCAGCGCACACTCCTTCAGCCCACCACGACTGATGCATTAGAAGGGACATCAGCCAGATGCCAACCAGTTAGTCCTTTGATGAGAGCTGTCTTTCATCTTCAGCGCGGCCCCACCAGCCCCCGCCTCCCTCTCCATCCCCACTAGGTAACCAGGTTAAGATAAAAATTGAATCCCAGTGTCTGCATTCACAAATAACCCGCACAGTCCGGTCAGCAGCACATGCTCCAGCCCTGAGGAGATTTGTGTAGAAACCAGGGAGGGGCCCAGAGGGGAGCAGAGGGCCCAGAGGGGAGCAGAGGGGAGCAGAGGGCCCAGAGGGGAACAGAGGGGAACAGAGGGGAGCAGAGGGCCCAGAGGGGAGCAGAGGGGAGCAGAGGGCCCAGAAGGGAGCAGAGGGGAACAGGGGAGCAGAGGGCCCAGAGGGGAGCAGAGGGGAGCAGAGGGGGGAGAGAGGATTGCAAATCTGTGCAGATAGTGTAGAGGGGTACAGAGGGGCCTAGAGGGGTACAGAGGGGAACAGAGGGATGCCAAGGCAGCAAGTGGAAAACAGAAAATAATGTGGTCACTGGGTCACTGCAGAGTTGCAGCAGGAGATCCACAGCCAGGATCAGGGGACTGTGATAGATGGTACCCACAGAGTGACATCACAGAGTGACACCACAGAGTGACATCACAGAGTGACACCACACAGTGACACCACACAGTGATACCACACAGTGATCCCACAGAGTGACACCACAGGGTGACACTACAGAGTGACCCCACAGATGACATCACAGAGTGACACCACACAGTGACACCACACAGTGACTCCACAGAGTGACATCACAGAGTGACACCACACAGTGACATCACACAGTGACATCACACAGTGACCCCACACAGTGACATCACAGAGTGACACCACACAGTGACATCACACAGTGACCCCACAGAGTGACACCACACAGTGACCCCACACAGTGACACCACACAGTGACCCAACAGAGTGACACCACACAGTGACTTCACAGAGTGACACCACAGAGTGACACCACATGGTGACTCTACAGAGTGACAACACAGAGTGACACCACACAGTGACACTACACAGTGACCCCACAGAGTGACACCACAGTGACACCACAGAGTAACATCACAGAGTGATATCACAGAGTGACACTACAGAGTGACATCACAGAGTGATATCACACAGTGACACCACAGAGTGACACATAGAGAGTGACACATACAGACTGGTGACCCCCAGACGGGTGACCCCCCGACTGGGTGCTTTTCCTTCTGTTTCGTTTTGACATTTTTGTTTGTTTGCTTTACATGTGCACATGGAGTCAGACCTCTCCTTCCACCACGTAGGTCCTGGGAATCGAAATGATGACACTGTGCCATCACTGGTCCTTGCTTTTTATTTTGAGACAGGTTTTGCCAAATGGTCCAGGCTGACCCTATGTCTCCCAGGCTGGACTTGAACTTCTCCTGCCTCCACTGCAGGAGAGGTGTGGTGACAGGCCAGTACAGGCCAGGCTCTGGATTTGGCCTTACCTATCGGTCTTTTATTTTATCTTTTGAGACAAGGGCTCACTCTGTAGCCCTGGCTGTCCTGGGCTCACTATATAGATCAGGCTAGACTCAAGTTCACAAACATGTGCGTGCCCCAGCCTGCAGAGTGCTGGTATGGAAGTGTGACGTCTCCCCTCACCCCTCACAGCTGGCCAGGCTTTCCATGATTTGTATTATGTTTTGTTGTGTTATTTCAGTTCTGGGGATGAACCAGGTCTTCTTGGCCTACTACATACTGAGCTCCTAGCCCCAAACTGTGTTTTTGCCTTATTTTGCATACTAGGCAAGGACTCTACCACAAACATGGCATTTGGTGAGTTGTTTAATTTTTGTATTTTGAGGCCGGCTGTTTGAACATGTACAATCCAGGCTGGCTTGTATCCTCCTGCCTCAGCATCTGAGGTAAAGGAAGGGACTTGTCAACAAGCTGGCCACCTGAGTTCAATTCCCGGAAGCCACGTCATGGCAAGAACTGACTCCCACGAATCGACCTACACACACACACACACACACCATACACACACATAAACACCATACACACACACACACACACATAAACACCATACACACACACACACACACACCACACACACACACACACACACACACACACACCACACACACACACACACACACACACACACACACACACCACACACACACCACACACACACACACACACACACACACACACACACACACACACACCACATACACACACACACACACACACACACACACACCACACACACACACACACACCATACACACACATAAACACCATACACACACACACACCATTCACACACACACACACACACACACACCATGCACACACACACATAAACCATACACACACACACACACCATTCACACACACACACACACACACACACACACCATGCACACACACACATAAACCATACACACACATACACACCATTCACACACACACACACACACACACAAATACAATTTACAAAACTTTAAATAACTTTGACATCAGTGTGAACCACGGGTACCCGACCGACTCCAAGAGTGCCATTTAATGTAAATGAGTGCTGTCTGCGCAGCCAGAGGCCGTGGGCCGTGGGTCCCGGGTGCTGCCGGATGCAGGAAGGGCCGGCTACGGCAGGGATGTCCGGAGGCCGCCACGGGCACAAGCCACGGACTCTGGCCCCGCCCCCGTGCACTCTGACCTCATCCCGGCTGGGTCACATCTGCCAAGCCTCTCTGGACCCCCGGGGGAGGACGGCAAGGAGGGCTTCGCTCAAGTGGCCTCGGGGACCGCCCCTCCCGGCCCGTCCTCGGGGTCTGGTGCCTGCGCGCACTCGGGCCCTCGGTTCTGCGTGCCTCCCTCCCCGCCGCGCCGCGCCGCGCCCGCCCTGCGTCCCCGAGATAAGAAACAGGTCAATAAAGTTTCTCGGCCGCCGTCCCCGCCGCCCGCGCGTCCCGAGAAGGTCAGGGGACGGCGGCATCGACCCGCGCCCGGAGCCAGGCCTGGGGCCGCGCCGACCGGCTGACCGCGCCCGGAGCCGCCGGCCAATGGGAGCGCGCACCCCGCGGTTGCCTAGCAACTCGTTGGAGGAGGGGCGGGGCCGGCGGGGATGCCTGGCGCGGTCGATGCGGAGCATGCGCGGCGGGGCGGGCGGGAGCTCGGCGCCCGCGGGCCATCGATCGAGAGCGCCGCCCCAGGATAACGACCCGTCGGTGGACGCCGGGCGAGCCTCCCCCTCGGCAGCCCCGGAGGACGCAAGTTCGAGTACCGCTGCCCCAGCAGGGGGTCGTCCGTCCCAGAGGACGACTAAGGGACGGTCCCTTTCCTCCTCTGCTCATGTTGCTCTGCAGGGGCTCAGGGAGTTGGAGAGGGAGCTCCACAGCGGTACCCTTGCTTCCAGACCACTCTGTAGCCACCAGCTTCCAGCAAGTCCTTGCTGACCCTAACCCTCCTCAATCCAAGCAGAGTTCCAGGAGTCAGCACTGGTGGGGTGAAGGCGCTGGGGGGACTGAGCATAGGGGGGGCGGGTTCTCCTTCCTCTGCTGCTCCTCGTGGTTGCTAGCTCTCCTTGTGGATGCATCGGTCTACAGCCTTCTCCTACACCCTACACCGGCCAATTTTTTCTAAGGGGCCTCTTCTAGGGATGCAAGCCATTGTCCCGAGCTCCCCCTCCAGGTATTCTGATAGCATTCTGACTGGGTCACAACTATAAAGACCTTGTGGACCCCAGGAACTGTTGTCAGAACCTGAAGTCCTTGGAGCCCAGCAATTGTGAGTTTTACATAAGCAACCCCATTGGGACCCCCACCTGTCATTTGCCCTGTGCCTATTCCAGGAGCTTGGGGCCGTGTTCCGTGCTATTATTTCTCTATTGTCTCTAGCAACCATCAAGGGCTCTGTCCAGGTGTCCTCAGTTCCTGAGGCTTCCTGTGAGTGGATCTTCTTGACCATAACTGGGGTGTGTGTGTGATGAACATGAACATAGAACACAAAGACCCTCACCCCCAATTGCATGCAAGGGCAGATTGTCCCCACCTCCCTGGAGTTGGCATCCTTGAAACGCACACACACAATGATGCCTGGGCTATAACGAGGTGAAACTAATGTAACAAAAAGTTAATACTTTCAAAAGGAAAAATCTCTGGCGTTTTAGTTTAATCACGAGGTTGTATGACAATGCCTCTATCTAGTTCCAGAATATTCAACTACCCCTAAAGGAAGCCCTGTCTGGACGAACCATTATTCTGCTCCATCTCAGCCCCTAGCAGTCTCTCAGCCTCCCCGCCCCCGTCCCCCACTGTGGAGCCTTGTTGGGGCTGAGTAGTCCTCAGGGTATGGATGGCCCACTCTTTGTGTGTCTGATATCAATGGATGTGTGTGCACCCTCTTGGCTGACCAGAGTTTGTCAACTTAATACAAAGCTAGACATACCTAGGAAGAGGGAATCTCAACTGAGGAAATGCCTCCATCAGATTGGTCTGTGGGCAGGTCTATGGGGCATTTTCTTGATTGATGAGAGAGGTGAGCTGAAAGAACCCTTCCTCCCCAAGTGCTTTTGGCCATGGTGTTTTATCACAGTGAGTCAGCAAGGGGCTGTGTTCGTCCCCTTCCTACGCCTATGAACACAGCTCTCAGTCTTTGACTCACCCATTCTGTCAGGCAGTGAATGGGCCCCACCTGCCAGATGTCACTCAGAGAAGGTGACATCAGGACAGGTCTTGGTCCTGATGCCAGTAGTCCTTAGGTGGGTGGGTGTTTTGTTTGTTTGATTTTAGATAACGTCTTTACTCTGTGGCCCAGAATTCAGAGTCTTCCTGCTTCAGCCTCCTGAGAACTGCAGTCACAGGCCTCTGCCGATTATTTAGGCAGGCTCTCATGTAGCCCAGGCTGCTCATGTACCTGGAAATCCTGAGCCCTCTGCGTGCTGGGATGACAGACCTGAAGCCCTGGAACCTGGTTTCTGCAGTGCTGGGCATGCAACCAGGGCTCTACCCACTGAGCCACAGCCATAGATAAAAGATCTATTTATTATGTATACAGTGTTCTGCCTGCATGTGTGCATACACAGCAGAAGAGGGTATCAGATCCTATTATAGATAGTTGTGAGCCACCATGTGGTTGCTGGGAACTGAACTCAGGACCTCTGGAGGAGCAGCCAGTGCTCTTAACCTCTGAGCCATCTCTCCAACCTGATTTTTTTTTTTTTTTAAGACAAAGGTTTCCAGCTGGGTATTGGTGGCGCACGCCTTTAATCCCAGCATTAGGGACAAAGAGGCAGGAGGATCTGAGTTCCAGGCCAGCCTGGTCTACAGAGCAAGTTTTAGGATAGCTAGGGCTACACAGAGAAACCCTATCTCAACCCCACCCTCCAAAATGGGAGGGGCTTAGAAAATGAGAGTAAGCAAGCTCAGACAGATTACTGTCCTGGCAAGATTGGGTGTTAACAGTGACCTTAGGGACTAACAAGGCAGATGGTGAGCCTGTGGCTAAATCTTCAGCAGGACAGGTCACAGATTTAAAGTTCAGGCCAAGGGCTTGGATTGGTCATGGGGAGCTATGGGTAGTCTTAGAGCAGGTTGGTCCCAGTCTGGCTGTAAAAAGTTGTGGGTGGGAGAGGCACAGAAAAGTTAAAGAGCCCTGCATGCACTCAGCATCCGAGGTTAAGGAACCCATCCAAGGTCACACAGCAGACCAGCCACTCCAAGCCTGTGAAAGTCAGAGGTCAGTGTCAGGCTTCTTCCTCCAACCAAATTTTTTGTTTGTTTTGAGACAGGGTTCCACCATGTAGCCCAGAATGGCTTCGAATTCATAGAGATCCTCTTGCCTCTGCCTCCAGAGTGCTGAGATTAAAGCGAGCGCCACCATCACAGCCTCCCACCCTTTTTCAGACAGTCACTAGCTGAACCTGGAGTTCATACGATTGGCTAGATGCTGGTTAGCACATCTTGGGAATGCTCTTTGCCAGGACTGGGCTAACATGTGTGCCTTCCCTGGCGTTTATTGGGGTGTGGGACTCAGAATGCAGGTCCTCGGGCTTCTGTGTCAAGCACTGAGCAGGTCCCTAGCCCAATTCTTTCTCAACTTTATTCTGAGCCACCCCCAAACAGCTGGTGACTATGTGGGGCCTCCTGAGTCTTAGGCTGGCCTTCTCCAACTCCTTACTTAGCTGAGGATGACCTTGAATTCCTGATCCTCCTGCCTCCACCTCCCCAGGCCTGGTTTATGTGGTGCTGGGATGGATGCCAGGGTTTGGCTCACTCTAGGTGAAAAGAAGAATTTTGAAATGCCCACAGCCCCCCGGGGTAGGGGTAGGAGCTAGAATCAATCTTGCTGGAACCCATCTCCCACTAGCATAGATACAGGCCCTGGTGTTGCAGCCTGGGACTCTGTGTGAAGCCCGTGGTCTCAGAGCAGGCCCTGCACTCCCCCGCCCTCCCTTCCCTCCCTCCTGTCCGGGGCTGAGAGGGAGGGTAACAGTCAGCTCTACCCACCTCCCCTAGCCCACTGCAGAGGCACACCGATCAGCAGCACCGATCGATGGTGTATTGAGCACTTTTCAAGCTCGGGTGAGTTTTGCGGATTCAGTGTAAACCGCAGGCTGCCCCCTCCACTTCCCCCACTTGCATCGACCTGGGCGCGGGAGCCCCCTCCTCGCTGCGCTGACAGCTCCGCACCCCATGCAGGGCGCCCCAATCCTCCCAGGACCCTGCTGAGAGAAGGATAGGCTGAGAGGAGATGGAGGAAGCTAAGCCAGGGGACAGGGCAGTGTGCATGCAGGGAACATGGCAGCCCTAGAGGATGGTACACAGAGAGGAGCCCTCGCTAGGGAGGCGCTAAGGCTCAGGGACCGTATGCCTTCCTTGGCAACCATCACTTCCTGTCTAAAATCTACTATGCACCCACCAGGAGCTACCTAACCCAGGCTTGTGACTCAGCCGGTGTGATGCTCCTCCCGGTCGCTGACCCCGATCAGTGCTGGGGCTCATCAGAGCTGCCTGTGTGGGCTCTACACCAGAGATTCATAAGACATGCTTGGAAAGAGTGCAGGAACGCTAAGGGCCACACCAGCCAGTGGAGCAAGAATTTAACCATTATTCCATACATCCATGCTACCACTCCTCCCCAAACTTCTTCAAACACCTCTCCAGATTCCCTGTCTCATGTGCCTATCCAACCACCCACCCACCCATCTACCCACCCACCACTCACCCATCCATCCACCTACCCATCCACCCACCCACCACTCACCCATCCACCCACCACTCACCCATCCACCCATCCATCCACCCATCCACCCACCATCACCATCCATCCACCATCCACCCCCATCCATCCACCCACCACCCACCACCATCCACCATCCCACCACTCACCCCACATCCATCCACCACATCCATTCACCACCCATCCATCCATCCACCCACCACTCACCCATCCATCCATCCCATCCATCCATCCATCCATCCATCCACCATCATCCACCCATCACACCATCCATCCACCCACCACTCACCATCCATCCATCCATCCATCCACCTCCATCCACTCACCCATCCATCCACCCACCACCATCCACCCACCACTCACCCATCCATCCACCCACCACTCACCCATCCATCCATCCACCCATCCATCCACCCATCCATCCACCCCCCCCCACACACACACATACAATCATGCGTGCACCATCCCATTGCTTGATGAGATGCTCCTCTATGCCACTCTTTTCTGTGAAGAATCTGGCTGTGTTTTGGGAAGGATGTGCTTTTTGGTTTTTTTGTTTGTCTTGTTTTAGAAAAATTTCACACTATAGCCTAAGCTTGTTTTAAATTTGAGGCAATTCTGCAGTGAATTGGCTATTTCTATGGAAGAGGACTCATTAGAACGGGGACAGAACAGATTCACCACGTCACCAAATGCCGGACAAGAGGACTCTGTAATGACCTTGAAAAACATTTGTGAAGCTGGGTATGGTGGCATACCTTTAATCCCAGTACTCATAAATTGGAGGCAGGAGAATCTTTGAGTTCAAGGCCAACCTGGTCTACAGATCCAGTTCCAGGACAGCCACGGATACACAGAAAAACCCTGTCTCAGAAACAAAACAAACAAAAACCAAGAATATCTGTGAGAGGACCAATGGATGAGAGATCTTTTTGTTGTTTTGTTTTGTCTTGTTTTGAGACAGGGTTTCCCTGTGTAGCTTTGGAAGTAGCTCTTATAGATCAGGTTTGTCTCAAATTCACAGAGATCTGCCTGCCTCTGCCTCCCGAGTGTTGGGATTAAAGGCGTGCACCACCAATGCCTAGCTCAGGATAAGAGATCTTAAGGACAAATGAGTAGATGAGATTCTGACTGGATGGGTGGATGGATGGATGGATGGATGGGTGGGTGGGTGGGTGGGTGGATGGTGGGTGGGTGGGTGGGGATGGATGGATGGATGGGTGGATGGATGGGTGGATGGATGGATGAGTGGTGGGTGGATGGGTGGATGGATGGATAGGTGGATGGGTGGGTGGATGGGTGGATGGGTGGATGGATGGGTGGATGGATGGGTGGATAGATGGGTGAGTGGTGAGTGGTGGGTGGATGGATGGATGGATGGATGGGTGGATGGATGGATGGGTGGATGGATGGATGGGTGGGTGGATGGATGAGTGGGTGGGTAGATGGATGGATGGGTGGGTGAGTGAGTGAGTGGGTGGATGGATGGGTGGGTGGGTGGATGGATGGGTGGATGGATGGATGGGTGGATGGATGGTGGATGTGAGTGGTGGTGGGTGGGTGGATGGATGGATGGGTGAGTGAGTGGGTGGATGGATGGATGGATGTGTGGGTGGGTGGATGGATGGATGTGTGGGTGGGTGGATGTATGGATGTGTGGGTGGGTGGGTGGATGGATGCAGAATGTATGGAGAGATTAGTGAGCAGGTGGATAGAGAGATGGCTGGGTCATGTAGTAATATGTTTGTAGATGGGTGGATGAAGGGAGGGGTGAGTGGAGAGATACATGTGTGGGCAGTGGTGAGTGTCAGTGTTCTCTCATGTCCCTGGTATCTTTACCTCACACTGGGACCAGCACTTTTAGCAGGTAAGACCAGTGCTAGAAGCTCCATGGAAAAGAGGGGGCTGTGCTGAGCCCCATGGAGCTTATGCTCTAGGCAAGACTGAAGGAAAAGCCAGAAGCTCCCAGTGGGCAGGCAAGCTAAGCATACCCTCCTAGCCTCATGGCCTGGGAGTGCTGACTGTGGGTACCACAGTCCTAGCCATCAGGAGGCAGGGAATGGGGTAGAGAGATGGCCATGTCCTGGCACAGGCAGGAGCCAGCAGCTCCAAGATCCCCTTCATAATTAATAAATGAAGACGCTTGTTCATCGACGGAGCTGTGAAGAGAATATTGATTTTAACCCAGTGCTGGGCTTGTGTGTGTGTGTGTGTGTGTGTGTGTGTGTGTGTGTGTGTGTGTGTATGTGTGTGTGTGGGGGGGCGTGCGCATGTGCCTATGTGGCCTAGCTTTTTGCACCTCATTTGGAAGTAGACTTCCCTGGGGAGTTTTAAAACCAGAAGATACTTTCAAGACCCTGGCAGGGTGGGGAGTGGGGGGACACCAACAACCAGAGGTTATGAAAAAATGGGGAGACTGGGATGGGGGTCTGGATCAGGAGGAGAAAGAGGCAAGGAAGTCTCATTTATTGTAGAAGTCACTGGTGCTGAGGCTGCCTGCCTTGCAGAGCGTATTTGAATATCTGATTGAGGATCAATTATTGGCTGTGTGGAGAAAGTTCACTGGGCTGTTCCCACCAGGCCATGGGGGAAGCTCAGGGGTGGAAATAAGTGCTGTTGTTTTTATTGTTTTTTATTCTACCTACAGTGCATGGGGAAGGGTGTGGTAAAATAAACTTGATCGATGAGCACAAACCCATAGAAATGTACCAGGTTCCTGTCTCTGAGATGGTTTGGAGGCCTCCTGTAGGTGAGGGCATGTGAACTGTGCAGAACAAGGAAGTAAGTAGTTTACAAAAGGAGCTGGAGATGAAACCATCATCCCCAACACCATGCCCGGCCATTCTGTCTTCCTGGTGGAAAAGTAGCATGTCGCCAGGGAAGAAAGAAAAGGGAAACAGTGTGGCCCAAAGCAGGATGGACATTGTTTCTGAAAGATGAAAACATAGAGGCCTGATCCCAGCCTGGGGCGGTTGAGGCAGAAGGATCAGGAGTTCCAGGCCTGAACTACATAACAAGCCAGAGGCTAGCCTAGACTACAGGAGACCCTGCCTCCGAAAGTTACCGGGTGGGGCTGGGAAGAAGCCTGGGCTGGACCCTGTCTCGGAAAGTTAGGGGGTGGGGCTCCCAGGTTAAGAGCATTTGCTGCTCTTGCAGAGGACCCAGGGTTCCATTCTCAGCACCTACGTGAGGCAGCTCACAGTCCTCAGCCCTCATTTTGCCCCCCACAGATGCCCGAACACTCGTGGAGCACACTCATGCTCACACAGACACAGACACATGAAAGACTGCAATGATACCATGGAATGGTGCACCCCCCCCATTCTTTTTTGTCTGTTTTCCTTGTTTTGTTTTTGAGACATGGTCTCTGTGTAGCCCTGGCTGTCCGGGAACTCACAGAGATCCACCTGCTTCTGCCCCCAGAATGGGAATAAAGGTTCAAACCATGTCTGGCTTCCACTGGGTTGTTTGTGGCTTTGTTCTGGATTGTGTGTGCCTATGTGTGTCTGTGTCTACTAGTATACATGTATATATTTATGTGTGCATTCCTGTGTTTTCATGTTCATGTACACACCTGTGGTATGGGGGCGCAGAGGCTGAAGAGGATGTCATTGTCATTCCTCAGTTGCTACCTGTGAGCCTGGAGTTCCCCGAGTCAGCTTGACCAGCCCGAGGGCCCCTCCTTTCTTTGTATCCTCAGAGTTGAGGCTACAGTGAACTCTACTGCATCCAGCTCTTTTGGGGATGCTGGGGATTTGAACTTGGGTCCTCATGCTTATGCAGCAAGATCTTACCTTGTAGACCAAACTGGCCATGAATTCCTGGGTGCTAGGACAATAGGTGTGAGCCACAGGGCAAGAGATGACACTCACGCCAGGTGACTGTGTGTGAGACCACGACACAGCCCAAATTCTTACAACTTATCCATATCTTTATTTTATGTGTATGGGTGTTTTGTCTGCATGTATGTCTGTGCATCACCTGTGTGCCTGGTGCCCATAGAGGCTGGAAGAGGGCATCAGATCCCCTGGAGCTGGAATTATAGGCAACTGTGAATGGCCATGTGGTGCCGGGAACCTGGATCCTCACCAGCAGCACCTGGCACTCTGACCACTGGGCCATCTCCCCAGCATACACCCCAACCCATCCTCTGACTCAGGCCTGGGAATGTGGAGTACAATCCCCCAGTGAGGTGCCGAGGCAGTGAATCAGGAGCTCATGGATGGAGGTTTAGGAACTGTGGCTACGTAAGTCTCTGTCTCAAAAACAAAACGAACAGTGGCTTCATAGCTCATGGATTGATTTTGCAGATCTACCAAGTGTGGGGTGGCGGAGATTGAGAATTCCTGTTGTTATTTCAAATGTCTTCCTACCAGAAATAAGAAATTCCCTTGTTGAAGGGCGGTGGTGACACACGCCTTTAATCCCAGCACTTGGGACACAGAGACAGGCAGATCTGTGAGTTTGGGGTCAGAGTTCCAGGCCAGGCTCTAAAGAAAAAGAAATCCCATTGTCCCATCAGCTAGTCCATGCTTTGATTAATTGTTGTTGTTAGAGCACTGGCTGTTCTTGGAGGGGACCTGAATTTGGTCCCCAGCTCGCATCTGGCAGCCCTCGCCCACTTGTAACACCAACACCAAGGGCTTCAACATCCTCTCTGACTCCCACAGACACCTACATAAACGTACACATAAATTTCAAAATTAAATTAGCTGGGCATGGTGGCACACGCCTTTAATGCCAGCACTTGGGAGGCAGAGGCAGACAGATCTGTGAGTTCAAGACCAGCCTGATCTACAGAGAGAGTTCCAGGATAGCCAGGGCTGCACAGAGAAACCCTGTCCCTGAAAACAAACAAAACTCTTAGCGTCTTACAATATGTATTTTTCAGCTGTGTATGTGGTCATTCCTATGCCAGGGTGTACATTTAGGCATGGCTGGCCTGGGACTTGCAACCTTCCAACTCGCCACCCCTGGAGTCGGGCTCATACGATATGTCATCTTGCCAGCACACATGAATTTTAGAATAATTTTAATGTTGCTGCCTCTATAGGGAAAAAATGAACAAGACTACACTAGATTCAAGGCACAAAAGTGGGGGGAACATTGAGCTGGAGTTTTGACTGACACTGAAATAAAAGCGTATGGATCTGTAGAGGAAATTGGCATTTTTACGTCTATGGTATCCTTTCATCTCGTGCTGGAACAGCCTGCCTGGCTCCGTGTTCTTCTCTGGCTTCTCAGAAGTTTCTCCCACTGCCCCAGCTCTATTGACCTCTAATTTTAAAGTGTTTTCTTATGGTTTTAAATTTTATTCATTTTTAAGTGTGTGTGTGTGTGTGTGTGTGTGTGTGTGTGTGTGTGTGTGTGTGTGTGTGTGTGTGTGATATGCCAGTGCACACAGAGGCCAGAAGAGGGTGCCAGATCCTCCAGAACTGGAGTTACAGATGCCTAATGAGCAATCACGTCTGTTCTGGGAACTGAACTCTGGTCCTCTGCTTGTACTGCCACTGGGCCATCTCTGCAGCCCCTTGTTTTATTTTGTTTTGTTTTTTTGAAGTAGAGTTTTGCCATGCCCCCTGAGTCTGACTCCTAAGTGCTGGGACGGCAGGGACACGTTGCCACACCCTGCCATCTACATTGTCTGCCAGGGTTCCTTGTAGTGGGAAGGTTCCGTGATGCCAGGCACCATGACACCAGGCCCTCTCTGGAATTAGTGACAGTTGCATGCATGTCCAAACACAGCTGTCACAATTTCTCTGATAGACGTCCCAACTGTCTGGGGACAGTCACTGCACCCCCTCTCCTTTCCACGACTGTGTCCACAGCTTCCTTCTCCTACCTTGTGGCTCTGTGGACGCCTTCCTGGAGGTGCAGAGTGCTGTAGACAATCAAGTCGCTCTGTGTGGAGACACAGGTACTCCCTGGGGGTGCTAGAGGCTACATGTGAACTTACATGTACGTGGACATGCACACAGGGCATGAACCCGTGTGAACATACACGTTTTTACCTCAATCTGATCCTGAGTTGT
This sequence comes from Cricetulus griseus, assembly GCF_003668045.3. Classification (NCBI taxonomy): domain Eukaryota; kingdom Metazoa; phylum Chordata; class Mammalia; order Rodentia; family Cricetidae; genus Cricetulus; species Cricetulus griseus. Next base: position 101,255,951 of record NC_048598.1, on the reverse strand, counting down.
ATTTAATATGAGAACAATAGCAATATAAGTAATTATTTCACCTGGCACTTCTCAGCCCTCCATGGGCAGCTTCATCCCTGGGCAGATGGGCCTGGGCCACCTGAGGAGGTGCTCTTCCAGTGGACCCAGGCTCAGTTCCCAGTGCCCAGATGGTAGTTCACAACCACGTGTAATTCCAGCTCCAGGGGACCCAATGTCCCCTTCTGACTTCCACTGTTTGAATGTGCCCAGACACAGATGCAGGCAAAACACTGAGACACGGTCGGGAGGCAGAGGCAGGTGGATCTCTGTGAGTTCGAGGCCAGCCTGGTCTCCAGAGCGAGTGCCAGGATAGGCTCCAAAGCTACACAGAGAAACCCTGTCTCAAAAAAACAAACAAACAAAAAAACAAAAAACAAAAAACAAAAACAAAAACAAAAACAAAAACAAACAAACAACAAAAAACACTGAGACACGGGAAATAAAAATACTTTGGCCTTTGTGTGTTTTTAAAAAGAGGTCACCCACTGGCTCTGACCTGACTCTCCTCCCAATCCCCACTCCTGCCCTCTCATGCATGCCAGAGGCTACAGGTTCTGTGTCCCTGGAGGGACAGAGCCAGGAGCAGTAAGAGGAGGAAAGAATAGAGGCAGCCCCTGATGTGCCCCCAGGTCTCCAGCCATGGCACCAGACACCACTCTTGGCTCTCACTAACCCTTTCCAGTCCACCAAGGTCGAAGCAAAGGAGATGGAGGCCACACCGCATGCTCAGTGGCCAGTTCAGCTTCTCCACTCCTACACAGATCCCCCATCTCCTGCCCAGGGAATGGCTCTCCCCACAGTGGGCAGGCTCTCCCCACATCAGTTGGTTTTGTTTTTTGTTTTTGCTTTTTTGTTTTGTTTTTGTTTTTCAAGACAGAGTTTCCCTGTGTAACCCTGGTTGTACTGGAACTCTCTCTGGAGACCAGGCTGGCCTCCAACTCAGAGATTTTCCTACCTCTGCTTCCTGAGTGCTGGGGTTAAAGGCCACCAACACCTCACCCCACATCAATTAACAAGACTTCGGAGCTGGAGAGATGACTCAGAGGCTGCTCTTCCAGAGGTCCTGAGTTCAATTCCCAGCAACCACATGGTGGCTCACAACCATCTATAATGAGATCTGGTGCCCTCTTCTGATGTGCAGATATACATGGAAGCAGAATGTTGTATACATAATAAGTAAATAAAATCTTAAAAAAAAAAAACAACAATCAAGATGTCCCCACAGATACACCCAAATGGCCACAGGCCGTCCCACAGAAAGACTTTCATCCCAGGTAATTCTAGATATGTTAAGGTGACAGTGTAAGCTGACATCATTGCTGTTACAAATTCAAAACCACCACACCCCAGCTTTTCTTGAGTTCTGGGGTGTCACACTCAGGTCTCCACACCAGTAAGGCAGGCTTCTCTCCCACTGCAATCCCTCGCCTACTCCTTATCTGCTTTGGTCTTTCTTAAATGAAGCAATGCAAAGCAGATTTATTTATGAATTCTGCTGTTTTCTCTTTTCTACATTGTTAATTTGGCCCTTTATCTCTGTGAATGCGTCCGTTGCTTTCCCTGGTTTCGTGAGACCCTTTGCTGATTTTCCCTGTAGCGGCATCAGCACTTCAGGGGATGGATTTATGGACAGGAGTCATCGCTCTGTTTCCATAGGGAGAGTTCCTGCCTCAGCTACTATTCTGGAGTTCTAACCCCATGACAAATCTTTTTCATACTTTGTGTTAGTTTCTAATTTATTTGAGATTTCTTTTTGTTTTGTTTTTCCAAGACAGGGTTTCCCTGTGTAGCCTTGGCTGTACTGCCCTGGAACTTACAGCAATCCTCCTGTCTCAGCTCCCCACATTTTGAGATGACCTATGTGTATCACCAGATCTCACTAACATTTTTGTGAGTTGATATGGTGTCATTTTCTAACCAAATTATTTATTTCACAATGCTGAGCTTTTTTATTGTAGCTCTTTGCATTGTCTTTCACTATGGAGCAACATACGCTGAGCCACACACACCTGAGTCTTATTGATCTTCAGTGCTCTTTCCGTGTTGAGGAAGCACTCCTGATTCAAAGCTAACTCTGAGCTGGGCATGATGGCGCATGCCAGGGCTAGGCAGAGAAACCCTGTGTGGGGGAGGGGGAGAAGTAGGGAGGACGGTGACCCACAGGGAAGGAGAGAGTAGACTACAGCAAACTGTCCTTTGATGGCTCCCTCTGCCCCCCTATGTGTGTGTCTCAGATACACACATAAAAAACACAATAATGCTGGGCGTTGGTGGTGCATGCCTTTAATCCCAGCACTCGGGAGGCAGAGGCAGGAGGATCTCTGTGAGTTCAAGGCAAGCCTGGTCTACAAGAGCAAGTGCCAGGGCAGCCTCCAAAGCCACAGAGAAACCCTGTCTCTAAGAAACACCCCCCCAAAAAAATACACAATAAATAGGTCCCATAAAAAAAAGTGAGAGCAACAAAGGAAACACATGACATCAACTGCTGGCTTCCACACACATGCATACTCACAAAATAAAATAAATTTGAGACAGGATTTATTCATAAGGATGCCCCTTGGGGCTTTGGTTGGACTCCAGCTTCTCATGGGTTTTACCCAGAGGATCCCCTTGGACACCCTGTATTCTATTAGCATTCACCTGGGGCCTTGTGTCTATTCCCAGTCTCTCTGGACCGCATCTGCCTCACTGTGGGCTCCTCAAACCACAGACTGGTACAGCCAAAACCACAGAGAAGGGATTCCGGAACGGCCAAGAACAGTGAGATGGATGGGCCTTGGTGGATGAGAACCCCAGAGACAGCTTGGGAGGGTCATTCCCATGGCTTGCCGTCATCCCCGCCATCTCCTCTCCAGGGCAGAGGACTTCCTGCCAGCCGGGTGACCTGAGCCCAGCCCTCTGGAAGAATTTTCTTCAGATCTCAGCTCCTCCTTCAAGGTCCAAGAGGCACAAAGAAGGCAGGTTTAGATGAGCCATGTGCAGTGGTGTATGCCTGTCATCCCAGTGCTTGCTCGGGAAGCTGATGCAGGAGGATTGCTGTGAGTTCCAAGGCCAGGCTGGGCTACAGAGTGAGACCATGTGTCAGGAAACCAAACAACAAAAAACAGTAAAGAGAGAGAAAACAAGCAGGAACAATACACAGTGGAGGGGAGGAGGGAGACAAGGGGAGCCTTCCAGAATGCTCCAAAAGCCAGAGGCCTCACGGGTGATCCTGCAGATATGCAGCTCATCTGGCTACATCAGGACATTTGCCCCAAGCCTTCCTCACCATCTACTGGCAACCTCTGATGACCCGAAACAGGAGCCTGAGGTATCTTTTTGTTCTGGGAGTTGAAAATCCGGGACTCAGCCTGGGTCTCCCTAGCCCAAGCTCAGCCCTCAGAAACAGACAGAACTGGATCCCAGGCCTGCCTAGCAGTAGACGAGCTTCATATTCACACCTGTGAAAGGGGACACACCCGGGCAGATTCAGATTTGACTGCCATAACCACAGTCCGGGCTACTCATGGCTCCATGACCCAGAGAAGTGGCCAGGGTTGGAAGTGAACAAGACCCTTGGTTTCTATGACTCCCAGACTCCAGGATAGGGAGTGGGCCTATCTGTAGTGTGTGCCAAGATATTTCATACATGGTGCCCAGCTTAGAAGAAAGCCCAGTGTAAACTGTGGATCACAGGGCCTCCCCAGCCCCAACCTGGCCTGCTGGGTATCTGGATTATTTTGTAAAGACATGTGCTACTTCATGTCCCTTCCCCACCAGGTGCAGTAGTGTACGCTGCAATCCTAGCCCTCAGGAGGCTGAGGCATGGGGATCTCAAAGAATTGGAGGTCAGTCTGAGCTAGAGAGTGAGATCCTGTTTCAAACAATGGCAATAATATATATTTTAAATGTAAGAGGCTTGCTGGAAAGTGGTGCATGCCTTTAATCCCAGAACTCAGGAGGCAGAGGCAGGAGGATCTCTGTGAATTTAAGGCCAGCCTGGTCTACAGAGTGAGTTCTAGGACAGCCAGGGCTGCACAGAGAAACACTGTCTCGGAAAAAAAAAGGGGGGAGTGGGGGAGAAGGTGAAGATTCAATGGATAAGTGCTTGCCTTATAAGCTTGAAGACTGGAGTTCTATGCCCAGCACCCACTGCACATGGCTGGCAGGGGCAACGCCTATGATCCCAGTGAGGGGAGAGGGCACACAGAGACAGGAGGATCCCTGGGGCTCAGTTCCAGGTCACTTTAGCCAAATCAGTGAGGTCCAGGCCAGTGAGAGACCATGGCCCCAAAACAAGGTGGACAGAGATGGCAGAAGACACATGACTTTGGTCCCCCCCACTCCCCTCTCACACATGTGCACACAGGCATGAACATGTACTCACATGTATATACAAATAATTAAAAAAACAGCAGGTTTGCATGATTGAGTATTAAACCCCGGATCAGAGACAGGCTGGAGCATTGGGGAGGTGACCCAAAGGTATTGAAAGACACGGTGCACACTGCTGTGTATCAGTGGCCAACCTCAGGATCTGTGTCTAGAGCAGGCCCAAGTGGCCAAGGCTTCTCCACCCCCAGTTGCCCCCAGAATCACAGGACTTGGCTTCCAGCCACCCACAGGCTCTTCTTAGTGGCTATCTGGCCAACTGTCACCTCCATCAATGCATAAAAGCCATCAGGGCCTACTTCCCAGACCCTGGTCATAAAGAACCAACTCCCTGGGGTCCCAGCCAGAGGGGGTGAGTTACATCCCTCACGGTGTCTCCTTCGGCTGCATCCCCAGTGCCCTGCCCATCCCTCCACTCCCAGCTCCTTCCTGATCGATTTTATGAAGGTACCTGAGGGTTCGTCAATGTTTCCGGCAGTTATACACCCCTGTTTAAAAATTCTTAATTAAGCAGGGTATTTTTTTTCTGTTTACACTCCAACTAATTACGCTTTTAAAACCAACAATAAAACATTAAGTCCCAGCTATTAAAGGCCTCAATGTGGGCCTGCGGAGCAGCCCGTAGGGGCAATTTAGGGACTGGCCACTTCCACTGGAGATAGGGTGCCCGGCGTCCCTCAAGAGGGTTCCTGGGCCTTATCCGTTCTCTGGAGGGCGGGGATGGGCCTGGCTTCCGCTGGGCCTGTGTTGATGCGGTTATTGATCGGCTGGCCCTGCCTCGGCCCATCTTCCTGCCATCCTTGGAACATCATTGTCTGTGCCAGGGAGAGATAGGCATGAGTCCGGGAGGCCCCAAAGCCCATGAGCCGGAAGGGTCCCAGATTAGGGCTCAGGTCTTGGAACCCTGTATGGATTCTCCATGCATGGAATGTGGGAATTTCTGTGGCTTTGCTTGGGGCAGGGGGAAGTGGGGGTCAAAGGCACTATTGGGGGCTATAGAGGTGGCCCAATGACTAACATGCTCACTGTAGAAGTGTGAGGGTACCCAGAATAGAGGGGAAAAGCTGGCTGACTTGGCCAAGCACACCTGTAACCCTGCTGCGGGGGAATGGAGACAGGAGGATCCCTGGGCCTTGTTGGCTACCAGTCTTGTTGTCCGGGTTCAGTGAGAGACCCTGTCTCAAAGAATCAGAAGGAGGGTGACAGCAGGACATCTGGAGCTCTTCTCTGGCCTCCACAAGCATGTGTATATAATGGAGTGACAGGGGGCAAGTTAGTTCTAAATTTTGAAAAAATATTCATTCCACCTCAGAAAAGTGGATGGGATCCTTTGTCTAAGCAATGCCAATCTGTAGAAAGGTCTAGAACAGAACAAGTATAGATGCCGTATATAAGAAAATGTTCCCTGAGGAGGAAGACAGAGAGTGAGTGAGAGGAGAGAAGCCATGTAGCCGTCAAAGGAGTAACATATGGGAGCATTATGGGTAAGCCACAGCCTCGTGGCAATACATAGTTTAATAGAAATGGGTTAATATTTAAGAGAGAGCCAGCCAATAAAAAGCCTGAGCCATTAGCCAAACAGTTAATAATTTAAAGAAGAAGAAGAAGAAGAAGAAGAAGAAGAAGAAGAAGAAGAAGAAGAAGAAGAGGAAGAAGAAGAAGAGGAAGAGGAAGAGGAAGAAGAAGGAAAGAAAAGAAAAGAAAAGAAGATTCCCTGGATTGAGTGTCAGGGAGATGACCCCTGGTTTGTTTTGTTTTTTTTTTTTTTGAATAAAGTTTTATTGTCCCATGGTTGTGCTCACTTACATGAACTCTACAGTGGTTCTTATGTACTAGCAGAGACCCTCCAGCCTGAAAGCATGAAGCTTGCCACACCTAGAGTGGGGAGCAGATGTGAAGAGGCCCCCCAAGGAGCCAGAATGTGGAAACATTGCAAAGGGAGACACAGAGATAGGAGCCCAGTGTGTTGAAACTGGTAACCCAGGTGGCCAGGAAGAAGACAGGATAGGTACTGGGGTGCTCACTGAGATGGGGACACCTGTGGGACAGTAGCAAGGGGCTCTCCTATGGGGCCTAAGGTGTGAAGAGCCAAGTCCTGGCGCCTTCCATGGAACTTCCCCAGGGCGAGCTGGAGCTCTTGGCCCCTGGAGGCCCTGATGGCTGTCTTTAGAACCCTGAACTGCCTGACTCTCGGTTGACACTCAACATCCTACAAGCATATGAGCACCTGCTGGGGTCCCCGTAGTCCCCCTGGTGCACAGGAGGTCATTGAGCTGGGCTTGGGCACCGGTGTACGGGTGGGGGGTTTTCTGCACCATTGTACCACACACATGGGCCACAGCTGACAGGGAATTTGAGTAAGTGACTGGGCAGAGGTGACCATAGGGACAAGAATGGTATGGGGCCTGGCTTCAGCTTCAGCTTCTCACTACAGCAGGGGCTCCTTCAGGGGCCTGCAGGGACTCTTGGATCTGAGTACCCTTCATTTCTTGCATGTGTTCATGTGTGTGCACAGGTGTGGGGTGTGCACATGTATGGGGTGTGCACATGTATGGGGTGTGCACATGTATGGGGTGTGCACATGTATGGGGTGTGCACATGTACGGAGTGTGCACATATATGGGGTGTGCACATGTATGGGGTGTATACATGTATGGGGTGTGCACATGTATGGGGTGTGCACATGTATGGGGTGTGCACATGTATGGGGTGTGCACATGTATGTATATGCATGAGGCAGCCAGAAGCCCACCTTAGGCATCATCTCTCATTACTCTTCCCTTGTGTTTTGAGACAGCGTCTCTCAGTGAGCCTGGAACCCCTTGATTCAGGTAGACTCAGGACAGTGAGCCCCAGGGACTCTCCTGCCTCTGCCTCCCCATCGCTGGGATCCCAAGTGCAGGCTCTTTTCAGGGGGCTTGTGGGGGCCACACTCATGTCCCAGTGAGCCACCTCCCCAGCTCCTGCTCCATCATTAACACATCAAGGGCTGATGGCGTGGCAAAGGCACTTGCCTCCACAGAAGCCTGAAGACCCAAGTTTGATTCCCAGGGTCCCACATAAAAGTAGGAGAGATCTGACTTGAGAAAGTTGTCCTCTGACCTCCACAGACCTGCTGTGACCCAATCATACATACACACGAATCAATTTATCAGTCATGCCAAGGGAAGCCCTGGGCTGCCGCCACCTGTAAAGAGAGACCACAAACCCAAGCCTACACCTCATGAGGAAAAGCTAAGCCAAACTCTTCCAGGGGCCACCTCACTGCTCCCTTAGTGACAGAACCAGTGCGCCCCCCTTGGGCTCTAAAAGAAGGGCCTGGATTGTGGACAGGGAACAAGCCCAAGGCTGTTCCTTCCATGTCACGGTCTGTGGTTTCAGACTGGCTCTGATCCTTCTCTCTCTCCCAGCACACCCACCCCTCATATCTGTCATTGCACAGTCATCTAGGGCACCCACGGACACATGCCAGTGGACACACATTGTCCCCGTGAGCCCTGTGAATCAAGAGTGGCTGGCCGGTGTGGACCCAAGTGTGGGCATCCACAACTGGACCACTGTGACAGTCTAGGCACTGCCCAGGGCTACCAGTGTAGACACTTTAGAGTGTCCCTAAGCTGAGGACAGTTGAGAGATGCCCACTGGGCAGAAGGAGCCCCTCCTGTCTAGCCTGGCCCTAGAAGCTGAGCTGTGGTAAGGGCAGACCCAGAGTTTGAAGGTGTTGCCCCTCTCTGGTGTAGAGGTGACTCCAGCCAGACACCGGCAGGGTGAAGGGATGGTGCTGAGAAGCTCAAAGCACCCCAGAGTCACCGAAGGAGGGACAGGATGGCAGGACCACTGGCCCACTCAAGGCGCAGAGGTTCTGTGGGAAACACAGTGAGGAGGCTGGCCCTGGGGGGAGTGGGACCTTTGGGAACATACGTGAGGCTTGGCTGGCCCTTCAAGACACCTGAACCTGGGCATCTGCCACAGGAGTTCCTTGTTTCTGAGGAAGGAAATGACATCGGGGTCCAGGGGCCTCTGGGGATGTGGATCATGAAGGCCACAGCTCAACGTACAGCACCACCTGAGGTACCAAACAGAACCTGCTGCTCCAGCCAGAACCCACAAACTCCCACCAATGTCCAAACACATTCAGTTTTTGTTATGAGACAAGGTTTTGTGTAGCCCACGCTGGCCACAAACTTACTATGGAGCCAAGGATGACCTTAAACTCCTGATCCTCCTGCCTGTATCTCCTGAGTGCTGACACAGGATACACCACCATGCCTGGTTTACAAGGGACATGCTAGATAAGCACTCTGCCCATTGCACCCCAACCCTACAAGCTGTTCCCACCCAGGGCCCAGCCGCAGAGCCTGTCAGCAGCCTATTTCCAGAGTGATTTATCTGAAGCCCTTCTGGAAAAGTGAGAAACAGGCCAATGCCAGTTTATAGCCTGGACAGGACTTAGGTCAGGCTTGACTGTGTCCCCACTGACCCTAGATGGTGACCCTGGACTAACATTTTATTTGAGACAGGGTTTCTCTGTGGCTTTGGAGCCTATCCTAGCACTGGCTCTGGAGACCAGGCTGGCCTCGAACTCACAGAGATCTACCTGCCTCTACCTCCCAAGTGCTGGGATTAAAGATGTGTGCCACCAACACCCGGCACTTTTTTTTTTTTTTTTTTGAGACAGGGTCTCATGGAGCCTAGATAGTCCCTGAACTCACTCTTTAGCCCAGGCTAGCCTCAAACTCACTGTGTAGCCCAGGCTAGTCTCAAACTTAGTATGCTACCAGACTGGCCTCCAACTCACTATATATCCTAGGCTGGCCTTGTGCTTTTTGTAGAGCTGGCATCAAATTCTCTGTGCAGGACTGCAGAGCCATCTCCATGGGTGAAAGGATTCACTAAATAGGCCTGACCACATGGAACTGATTCCCAGAACCCACACAAATATCAGGATGTGATGGTGGATGTCTGTAAGCTCAGCCCTTCTCCAGAGATGGGGGACAGAACTGACCAGAGGCACCGAGCCATCGAGTCACCAAGCCACCAAGCCACTTGAGCCACCGAGCAAGCACAAACAGAAGGAAACACAGCCATCTCTGAAAGTTGTTCTCTGACCTCGCCCCCGCCCCCCCCCCAGACACCACACCCCAGGTGTGGTGCCACATACCTTTAATTCTGGCACTGAGTGGCAGAAACAGTGTGTCTCTGTGAGTCCCACTCTGTGAGTAGAAAGCTCCAAGCCTGCCAGGACTACATAGTGAGACTCAGCCCCAAATAAATAAATAAATAATAGCCAGACAGTGGTGGTGCACGCCTTTGATGCCAGCACTTGGGAGACAGAGGCAGACAGATCTCTAAGTTCAAGGCCAGCCTGGTCTACAGAGCCACTTGCGGGACAGCCTCCAAAGCTTCCCAGAGAAACCCTTTCAAAGACAAAACAAAACAAAACAAAAAAACCTAAGAGGGCTGGAGAGATGGTTAAGAGCACTGGCTGCTCTTCCTGAGGTCATGAGTTCAATTCCCAACAACCACATGGTGGCTCACAGCCATCTATAATGAGATCTGGTGCCCTCTTCTGGTGTGTAGTGCAGGCATGCATGCATGCAGAACACTGTATATATAATAAATAAGTACATCTTTTGTTTTTGTTTTTTGAGACAGGGTTTTTCTGTATTGCTTTGGAGGCTGTCCTGGAACTAGCTCTGGAGACCAGGGTGGCCTCGAACTCAGAGATCTGCCTGTCTCTGCCTTCCGAGTGCAGGGATTAAAGGAGTGCGCCACCAAGGCCCAGCAAATAAATACATTTTTAAAAATAAAATAAAGTTAGAAAAAATAAATAAGTAAATAACTTAACTAAATAATAATAAAATGAAGCCTCTCTATATAGCCCAAGATGACCTTAACTCATCCTGTTGCTCAGGCTGGCCCGGAACTCACAGCCGTGTTATGGCTTTTGGCCAACCCCCTGAGCTCTGAGAAACACCATGTTTACACATATGGCCAGAGTGTCCAAGGGGGACTGTTGTATGCCTGGACCCCTCTGCCCACCCCTCCCTCACTGCCTGGCTGGAGAAGATAAAGCCGTTAGCAGCTGGCGTGTGGTGACGGATGGGCTGGACCATCCGGGAATCGCCGAGCACCATCGATCGAGTTTGGGCCTCCGTGGCTGGCCACGATTAATTTATGTGGGGCCAGAGAGTGCTAATAAAGACTGTTTACAGGAAGTTAACTTTAATGTCCTGACCACTAGGCACTTCAGAGGGAGACCCAGCTTATGTTTCCTCTGGAAGGACAAAGCTACCTGGATTAGAACTGTGGCTGGCCACACAGACCCACTTCTGGCCACTATCCCCTGCACATAGGACCTGGGCCAAACTGGGGTGCCCTGTGCATAGTGTAGACAACCTCAGACATGCAGAGACAGGACAAGGATCAAACCAAACCCCAAGCTAGTCCCTCAGTGCCAATCCCGTGGGTGTCAAGTCAGGACAGTGTGTATAGTAGGTGCTTAATCAATGCGAGCCTCCCCAAAGATTATTTTTCTTTTTAAAAAACTTTATATTTGAGCCGGGCAGTGGTGGTGAACACCTTTAATCCCCGCACTTGGGAAGCAGAGACAGGCACATCTCTGGAAGTTCGAGACCAGCCAAGAACTGGAACTACAAGAGTAAGTTCCAGGACAGCCTCCAAAGCCACAGAGAACCCTATCTTGAAAAACCAAAAGAAAAAACAAAACAAAACAAAAACAAAAAAGCATTACATTTATCTATTTTGTTTGTGTATGTGTACGAATGTCAGAGGATAAATTGCCAAAGTTGACTGTCTCCCACTGTGTGAGTTCCGGGGACTGAACTCAAGTCATCAGGCTTGGTGGCAGGCACCTTTGCCCACTGAGCCATCTTTTTTGTTTCTCTGTCTTTTTTGTTTTGTTTTGTTTTTTGAGACATGGTTTGTCTGGTAGCTCTGACTGTCCTGAAACTCACTCTGTAGACCAGGCTGGCCCCAAACTCACAAAGATCCTCCTGCCTCTGCTTACTGAGGTTCAAGGTGTGCACCACCACCCAGGCCACAGGGTTCTAAGAGGCTCCTGCAACAGATTGCTGTGACCTTTCTCGAAGACAAACTGGGATAGCTCCCTCCTGCCTCCTGAGACACTCCATGGCTCCTGAGATCCCTCCTGAGAGAGCCCAGGTCCTGTCTTTGGCTTCACCCTGTTTCCTGAGACTTGACACATATCTGAGGCTTCAGGCAACCAGAGAGGATTCCCAAAGCACAGCAGGTGCTCTGATGTAGTGAGTGAATGAGCAGCTGTGTGATTCTGCTGGCATTGTAAGGGACTGGAAATCTTACTGTTATTTTTACCGTCTTTGTTGTTATTTAGTGCCTGCTGACTGGTACTGCACAGCTTCAGTGCCCCCCACCCCCGCCCCTGCCCTTTACCTCATCTTCCATCTGGGAATTCACCTGCTGGTGGAATGAGCTGAGGCTCCCCCAGCCAGGATCTGAGTCCCCCAGGGGTGCCTGGAGGTCAGCCTTCAGAACTGGGGCACTTGTATGTTAGAGCAGAAGGAGGCTGGGGTGGAGGCAGATGCCTGCTGGTCTTGAGGGCTGGAGTGTATGTTCCTCTGGGCACTGGAAAGCCCTGGTGGGCTCTAGGGTAGAGAGCACTGCACTGACATGTACGCTAGAAACCCATGGAGAGCTGGGCGTGGTGGCACAAGCCTTTAACCCCAGAAATGGGAGGCAGAGGCAGGTGGATCTGGGTGAGTTTGAAGCCAGGCTGGTCTACAGAGTGAGTTTCAGGATGGCCAGGGATACACAGAGAAACCCTGTCTCAAAAACAAAACAAACAAAAAACACAACAACAACAAATACCCCAAATCAATAAACAAACAAATAAAAGGAGAGAAGAAGAAAGAAAGAAAGAAAGGAAGGAAGGAAGGAAGGAAGGAAGGAAGGAAGGAAGGAAAACGCATGGAAACAGAGAATGTGTTCAGAGTGGAGACCACAGTTCTAGGCTGTGCAACCTCAGGCAACTGGGAAGACCTCTCTGTGCTCCAGCCCCTCCTCCATTGCTCTCTCTCCTCCACTACGTAGCCCAGGCTACCTTTGGACCTGGGATCTTCCTCCTTCCGTCTTACAGGTGTGTTCCTTGGTATCTGTGTTTCTCCCTCTGTGTCAAAGGTGACAAAAGACAGCCTGAGGTGGTGGCCCTCACCTGTCTGTCATCACAGCCCTGGAAAGCCTGGTGTAACCTGAGCCAGAGTGAGAGCCAGTCTCACAAAATCTGGATGCATCAAATGGATCACCACATGGCCCAGGGCTCAGCAGGTGACTCACGAGACCTGATCTTTCGGGAAACACAGGAGCACTGGCAGGCGTCAAGGCATCACGTGGCCCAAGAGCCTGGAAAGACAGTGGAGGCGGAAGCCAACTTAGGCCAGCTAGACCGGGCTTTTCCCCAGGGTACCAGGGAGACACAGGTGGGTCAGGAGCAGGGAGGGCGGAGATGTAATTTATTTTTTATAGCTGTGAGACGGATTCTTACCATGTAATCCAGGCAGGCCTCAAACTTCTGACAGTTCTGTTTCCACCTCCTAAGTGATGTGACTGGTATTTGCACCTCTCCCTGTGTAATTGTTCATTTGTGTTTGTGATTCTGTGTGGGCCACCGCAGAGGACAACGTGATGCGATCTGTGTCCACCTTTGCGTGGGTTGCCGGGCCTTCATCCACTTGGATTCTATTCATTTTTATTTTATGTGTGTAAGTGGTGTGCATTCAGTCACGCGCATTCCTGAAGTGCTCATGAAGAGGGCATCGGATCCAAGGGAACCAGAATCACAGATGTTTGTAAGTCACCATATGGGTGCTGGGAACCAAACCTGGGTCTTCTAGAAGAGAGGCAAGTTCCTAATCACCTAGTCCTCTGTCTCGCCAGCGCCACCTGCTGTCCCCTGGTGACAAATTCACTAGGCAGTGGCTCAGATGTCATCTGCAGAGCCCAGGCAGCAGTATGCCTTCCTGGGGCAGGATGGAGGAACAAGTCTTACAGACCACTGAGTGTCCATCTGGGTCACGATGAGTCCCCTCGCCCTCTCCAGCCACATGCACTGCTCAGGAAGTTGCCTCTGCTGTGACCTTGGGGCATTCAAGTTGGGCTCTCACACCACAACCTACTCTCTTGGTTATCTCTGAAAGCACCCCGGCCCGAGTCTCGGCCCCCGCCACCCTCCCGCCTCCCTCTCAGACAACATCTTCATTACAGGACCGAGTTGTTTAAATAAATGAATTAATATTGACGAGCCATCAGTGACCTAATAAATGATTAGTTAAGGCACACATACATCACACCGCGGGGATGCCCAGAGCCCTTAATTACTGCTGCAGTGGGGCTAGAAGCCCTGCTACTGCACAGCAGCCAAAGTCCCCCAGAATCCACTAAGGTATACCCCTGAGGGGCCCCTGAGGGCATGGGTAGGAAACCCACACTACTATCTCTCCCTGGGTACATCTGTGCCAAGCTCGGGACTCATCTATGTCATCATGACCCCTCAGCTTAGCCACCTTCCAAGGGACTGGTAGGGTGTGGCTCAGAGGTGGGGCCCTGCCTAGAATCCCCCAGTGAGGGGCTGGGCACGTGGTCAGGGAGTGGAGTACCTGCCTGGTTGGTGCAAGCCCCAGGTACTTACTTCCTCGAACACACCAGAGGAAGAGCCCCCTCCTCCTCCGCATGCTACACAAGACCCCTGACAGGACTGTCTTCTCTCACATTCCCCGTCCTTCCAAGAACTCAGCTCTTCTCATGCAATGACTTAAAATTCCTCTTTCAGTTCTAGAAACATAGCTCCTACAACCATCTGTAGCTCCAGTCCCAAGGGATCTGATGCCTCCTTCTAAATCATGGGCACCAGGCATGGGTGTGGTGCACACACGTACATATAAGGAAAGTGCTCAGACATATAATTAATTAATTTTTAAAAATTCCTCTTCCAAGGAGCCCTCTCAGGCCCCAGCTGCCCTTGAGGGTCCAGGTCTTATCTTCCACACCCCCTCTTTGATCAGTTGTCTGAGGTCCATGGGAACCAGGATCTTCTGAACGCTTTAAAAATAGATGGGGCAAGGTGACAGTGGCTCACATCTCCAGTCCCAGCACTCCCCAGGCAGAGGCAGGCAGATCTTTGTGAGTGTGAGGGCAGCCAGGGCTACAGAAAGAATTCCAGGACAGCCAGGGGGAGGGAGCAATGGCCAGGGTTTGTGCTCAATGATAGAGCATTTATTTGCTTGGCATGAATGAAGGCCTGCATTCCACCCCAGCACCATAGAAACCAGGTATGGGGGTTTGCCTCTACCATCCCAGTACTGGGAGGTGGAGGCCGTGAGTGTGTGTGTGTGGGTGTGTGTGTGTGTGTGTGTGTGTGTGTGTGTGTGTGTGTGTGTGTGTCTGGAGTTTAAGGTAGTTTGGGCTACATGAGACCTTGTCTCAAAATCAAGCAAAAAATAGATTGAAGGCTTGCATTCACTCCTGAATTCTGTGATTTGTGGGACTTCAGTTTCCCCACCTGTGACCAGGCCCCATTTGTCCTTGGAGCCCTCCCAGGTGGACGGAGGACAGTGCGGAAGAGGCTGCTGGCTGCTGGCAGGGACCCTGATGCTCCCTGAGCCTTCTCTGGCCCCATCCCTGTTCAATATCCATGATCCCTGAGTCTGAAGAGGGACCTAAGGGGGAGGGGAGTGAAGAAACTGCTGGCTCTTGCTGGTTGTTTCAGAACCAGGTATTGGTGGCTGCCTCTAGGAGGCTCTTTCTGGCTGGTGACATGCCACCAGGGCCCCTAATGAGGGGGTCTATGAGGGGCTGGAAAGCAGCTCACCCTTTGGGTGGGCTAGGAACCTTACAAAGCTGTGGAAGAACACAGGGTCCCCTCGTACATAGAGGCGAGGCACCCAGAGCTGGGCCAGGATGCCTCGTCTAGCTGTGCATTTACTAGGTTCCTGTGTATTATGGGACCTTCTAACCATCTCACCTCGATAGTGTTTGGAGACACACAGAGCAACCTCCTGTAAGGTCCCCAGTTTCCCCTTCTGTGGAATGGATTGGTTTCACCCATCCTAGGTACACACACAGCCCCACAAGGCCAGGGAATCAGACAATTGAGCTTACCACACACTAAACACCCTGTAAAGTCAGGCATTAACAGTAATTTCTGGCCAGGTTAATTTGGAGAAAGAGGCAACCACTCTGTGCCTGCCTCAGTTTCCAAACTGAGGGTCTCAGGGAACATGGATCTGGTGAGGCCCCCAGAAAAGAGTCCCTGGGGAGCCTTTTACAAGAAGCCCTCCTCTTTCCCAGGCCCCCAGGCTGCTGTTCTCAGCCCAATAATCTAATCTCGTTTCCAAGGCTCCGATCAATAACCCCCAGGCAGTGCCAAACCGAGGCTCTTAAAGGGCTAGCAGCCTGCCTGGCCATTGGGGGTTGGTGCCTCAACCTCAGCCAGCAAAAAATTGTCCTCCACAGGCCTCACCTGCTGGCTGTGTGGCCCCAGGCAAGTGCCCTGACCTATCAGAAATACAGGGCCCTTAGGACTCAATACTTTGTGTATGGGTCTGCCCAAATGGGGAAACCAAGATGAGGTAGGCTTTGCTTCTGCTGGCCCCTGCAGCCTGTCACCCTTGTTCTCCACATCTGTCCTCCTGGGCAGACCACAGCCCCAATCTGATCTCAAGGTCTCTATTCAGAGACATTTACAGCAAAAGGCCAGACCTGGCGCTTCTCAGCTCCCTCCCACCCCCCCCACCCCAGGACCAGGAGGAGCCAGAGTTGCCACAGGAAAGCCCCTGACACCTGCATCTCTGTCCAGGAATCTGGAGGGACCAGCTCTGCAGACATTCAAGGGTAGAAGCTCCCAGAGCCAGCAGGTGTGGAATGTTCTGAGATGAAAAGTTGCCCCAGAGCTGGGCTGATGGAGTCTTCTAGAAATAGCAATGGCCAGGTAGCCTACCGGGAACAATAATGACGAAATCTTGTTGGATTGATTGCCCTGGAAGCATCCAGTTCTGTTGGACTACTCAGGAGCTATGGCCCTGGGCTTGCTGTTTGGCAGATTTCCAGCGACCCCTTGTCCCTACTCACTGGCCAGCAACTGGGATTAAGACTGAGCCTCCCTGCTGGGCGTTATTGGTACACGCCTTTAATCCCAGCACTCGGGAGGCAGAGGCAGGTGGATCTCTGTGAGTTCGAGGCCAGCCTGGTCTCCAGAGCTAGTTCCAGGACAGCCTCCAAAGCTACACAGAGAAACCCTGTCTCGAAAAAAAAAAAAAAAAAAAAAAAGACCCTGGACAGCTTCTGGGCTGTGTGAAGACCACCGAGGACTACGGGAATGGACATTCATGCACCTCTAGCAGCCTACTGGCTAGCCACAGCTCAAGCCAGCAGCAGCCACCCAGCGGCACCCAAGAGATGACATGCTGCCTGATTTCCTTCAATAGCCCATACTACATCCACCCCCAGAGGACCACACAAAGCATTCTAGATGGAAGGCCAATGTCCCAGGGCCCTGCAGGATGAATAGGAGTTCAGCCTGCTACACAGAGCCAAGGGAGACAGTTCCCTCCTCTGAGCCCAAGCCTGGTCTCTATTTGGCAGGCGTTCCCTGGTGAAAATCATGTTGTGGAACTGAATCAGGGGATTTCCATTATCACCTCAGCTGCTGAGCCTATTCTTTAGCCGACCAAGCTGTAGGTTTACTGAGTGGCCGACTTTAGGTGTAAGGGCACCCTTGAGCGTCGAATCTGGCTTCTCAGCAGTGTCAGGTTACACATGGAGGAAACTGGGATAACGGGCAAACCGAGCATGGACTGTGCTCAGGTTCGAGGTTATGGTGAAAATAAGCAAGGGACTTGGGAATGTGTAGGAGGAACCTGGGACGCATGAGCTGAGGTAATGCACTCACGGCCGCTGGTGAGTTCATGAGGACCCACTATGCACATGGCGAGATTCCCAGCACAAAGATCTCCCAGCACAGAGAACACGCGGACTTATGCATGCAATGTGAGAATGATTTGACACTCCAGAACACGAATGCACACTACATGCGTGTGTGCGCACCAACACGCTGTGAAAGCACAAACTCCCGTGGGTTGCACACGCCTGTTAAGAAACCCTCGAGTGTAGTGGACCTCCGCATAGCCGTTGCTCGAAGCACGCACGAAGCACGGTTCACTATCTGAACATAGGAGCTCTGAGTCCATGGTCTGCACGGATGCTTCGGGCACACGGACGAACTGCGAGTGCGTTTCTGAGCGTCGTCTGCCATCTAGTGGACAGCATCTGAACTGCAGCCAGTTCCATCCAGGGTAACTTGTGAGGAGCGGGCAGTGCGACCTCTACCTCCCTCCCTCCTGGGGACCAGTGTTTGGCATGGTTTCACTGGACTAAAAGCTGGGAAGAACGGAGTCAAGACGAGGGCCTGAAGGGGTCATAGGCAGGACAGACAGGAAGGACACCCCCATCTCTTGCTTCTGCCTGAGTCTGGATGGGCTCTGGTTTAGGCTTTTCTGGCCCACCTGGAGTTACCGTGGGGTTCTGTCCTGGTTAGTTTTTGTCACCCTGACACAAGCCAGAATCATCTGGGAGGAGGGACCCTCAGCTGAGAAAAACGGCGCCCGTCATATTGGCCCGTGGGCAAGCCTTTATGGCATTTTCCTAGTGGGTGATTGATGGGGGAAGAGTTCCTCCCCTGTGGGCGTGGCCACTCCCGGGCTGGTGGTCCTGGACTGCATAAGACTTCACTCATGATGGACTGTAGCTGTGAGCTGAAGTGAGCCCTTTCCTCCCTAGTCGCTTTTAGTTGGTGTTTATCACAGCAACAGACGCCCCGAGACAGGGTCCCATTCTCAGGGTGACTCATGGCCACATGTAGAGACAGCAGTAGGTGGCATCTTGGGCCAGGGTGCACACAGGAAGGCCCTGGATACCACCCCGTATCCTCAGTCTAGGGAGTCCAGGGGTCTGGATTAGAGTCTGTGACCACAGCATTGTGGCCTCACAATTCTGCTTCTCAGTTTCCCCAGTGTATAAGAACCAACCTGGTCTAAACTACCAAGGAGGCTATTCCAGAAAGAGCTAAGGAGTGGAGGCATGAGCAAAGGCCCTGTGGCTGGTGCTCCAAAGGCGTGGTTAGACTTCAAGGTCTCAAGGCTGGGCTGCTGAGGGGCCCCAGGTTTCTGTCCTGAGTGCAGGAGGATATTTATGGGATTTGGGGTCTCCTGGGATCTAAGACCCCAAAGTGTTTCAGATAGATTCTGATCTCTGGTTCTTAGCTTTCCAAAAATGTGAGTTTTCAGAACAGACAACTTGAAGAAAACTCCAGAACTCTGTTTCCTCTGGAGCTGAGGTGGACATCCCAAAGTCAAGGTGGGGAGGGCAGCCCCGAGAGCCTCAGAGGAAAGACCCCAGGCCAGGCGAGGAAGGCCAGACTCCAACCACTTGTAGATTTCAGTGATGGGCAGCAAAAGTTGCAGCTGCCTGAGCAATATGCAAGCATGAGAATGAGGCATAATTATGCTTTCCCCGCCCCCATGCATCCACAGTGACCTACTCTGCTGCCTGTATGAGGGTCGCATGTGGCTGTACTGGGGTATAGCTCACTTAGAGGGTTTATTGAGGACAACACCCCCACCCCTATCCCACCCCCACCCCCACCCCACCATCGTGGGAGCAGTGACGGTTACAGGAACTTGGTCAAGGGTGGCTGAAGCCTCCTGCATCAGCCCCACCCTGGCCCAGTCTCACCTGGCCACAGTTTCCAGCGTCTGTGAGGTGACCTGTGTGTCACCATGCTTCAAACAGCCATGAATCATGAAGTAGGAACAACCCTGCCCCTTGGTGGCTCAGAGATTATCATGCAGACACCAGACTCAGGCTGCACAAGGTCCCCAGCCTGCAGCCAGGAGAGAGGCCTTCATGGTCACCTGAGGCTGGCCCAGTTTGATCACCCACATGTGTGGGACACGGGAACACATGGGAGGGACAAAACCAGATGCCAGAGCACAGCCAAGGAGGGGATTATAGAGAGACAAAGACAGAGAGAGTAGGACGGGATGACAAAGGAATGTGGGGTAAAGACAACAAAGGAAGACATACAGGCTGTGGGGTGCACACCTGTTGTCCCAGCTCTCAGCAAGCAGAGGGAGGGGAACCATGAGTTCAAGGTCATCCTTGGTTACACAGAGAGTTCAAGGCCAGCCTGAACCTTTTCTCATATGAGAGGGTGGGGGAAGCCCTGCAGAGGCAGAGGCAGCATCCCTTTCCATCTGGCCTGGTGCCAGCCACCAGCTGCTGCTCGCCTCCCCTCGCCCTGCGGTGGGGGTGGGTGGCCCAGCTGCTGCAGGCCACATGTACTGCACCCTGCTTTCAGCCCCCGCAGCTGCTGGGCTCCCTGCCTAGGACCCCAAAGTCCACTGCCTGGAAGCTGGGGCTGTGTGGCCTTCAGACTCACTCCTGGGAGCTTCAATTTCCTCATTGGTGAAATTGAACCCTTTGTCACTCTCCTCTTCTCCCCCTCAGTGCAGGGGCTGCAAGGGGTCTGCAGGTCGCTGGGCATGAAGCAAAAATAGCTCGTAAGGGCCAGTGAGAAGGCTCAGCAGAGAAAGGTGCTTGCTGTCGAGTCTGATGCCCTGAGTTTCATTCCCAGAAATACCTGGTGGTAGGACAAAAACCAATGCCGCACACACATATATACACATAAAATAAAGAAAATGTAATAAATATATTTTTATTATCTAATAACCCAGCAGGCAGCACGATTGCCTTGGGGTCAGCAAATACAAAGACTCTGTGGTCACCAGAGGCCATGACACCCAAGAAGCAGGAAGGGAAGGACACGTCCTTGGAGACTGGCCTTGAACTCCTGATCCTCCTATGCACCATGTCTGGCATTTGGGTTTGGTTATTTTGGGACAGGGTCTCAATCTGTTCATAGACCAGGACAATCCTCCTGCCTCAGCCTATGTCATAGAGTTTACATGTTAGAATGGGACCCGGAGCTCTACCTGGGTGCTCTTGTGGTTGAAAGGGACCTGGACACCCTTGCCCCCACCCCAAGGGAGCCAGGAGACAAGGAGGTCACAAGGATTCATAGAGGTCTAAGGTTAGCCTTTCTTCCACCATGTTTTTATAAGATTATTTACCTATCTATCTATCTATCTATCTATCTATCTATCTATCTATCTGTTTATATGTACGTGACTGTGTCTGTCACTTCAGTGCAGTGTCCTCAGAGGCCAGAAGAGGGTGCTGGATATTCTGGAGCTGGATTTACAGTTGGTTTGGGCTGCCTGATACAGAGGCCACCGGGGATTAGAACTCAGGTCCAATGGAACAGCAGCAAGTGCTCTTCACCCCTGAGCCATCTCTTCAACTTCCTTGGCCTTCCTAAAAGATCAACGGCAATGTCTGAGCCCACTTCCTCCTATGTGGCCACAGGGGCCCTCCCTAGGCTCCTAGGCTCCTTGAAGGGACTGCCCCTCCTCAATCCCCAGACACCTGCAGGGCCCCAGCCCCCACACTGAGACCAAGACCCCTGTGACTTCCCACAGTCCTGTGACCTGGCTGTCCTGGACCGTGTTTCTTCCTCTTCATGAAAGACCAGCCCTGGTGGTCAACACCCATGTCCCAGTACTTGGGAGACTGTGGCAGGAGTATACTGCCTTCCAGGCCAGCCTGGGATACACAGTGAGACCCTATCTCAAAAAGGGGAGACAGTTCTGTCAGTAACCTGCTTGCCATGTAGGCATGAGAACCCTAGTTTAAGCCCAAAACCTACATAAAAAGCTGGCATGGCTGTGCACACTTGGAGGACAGGGAAGGAAGCCCCAGGCACTCAGGCTAGCCAAACTGGGGAACTCCATGTTCAGTAATAGGTCCAGTCTCAAAAACCTAATTTGGAGGGACTTGGTTGGTTCTGGGACCTGCATGGTGGCCGTTGAGAACCTATGCCTGCAAGTTACCCTCTCACCCAGACACTGGCACAGTGGAGCGTGTGTCTGTGCACATGTGAATCATCAAAACATTTTATTTATCTATTCATTCATTCATTCATTCATTCACTCACTCACTCAGAGACAAGGTCACACTATCGAGCCTTGTAGACCAGGCTGGCCTGGAGCTCACTCTCTAACCCTGGAGATCTGCCTGCCTCTGCCTCCCAAGTGCTGCCATTGAGGGTGTGTACCATGCCTATGTATGTATGTATGTATGTATGTATGTATGTATGTATGTATGTATTGTTTTTGTAAGCCTTGTGGCTGCGATGGAAAGGGATTGGCAGTCAGGAGCCAAGGAATACAACAGGAGACACAGTAAGTGTAGTTGCTTACAGCCAGCCCTGTTCCAGGAAAGGCTTCCCCAGTGTATCAGCTCTGCTCTGGCAGGAGAGGGCTTCCCCCAGCTGGGGGAGGGGGAGGGGAAGGCTTCCCCAGTGTAATAGCCCTGCTTTGGCTCCAGGGAAAAGTTGTTACTGCTCTCCTCTGCTCCATTCTGGTGAAGGAAGGGTCTCACCCAAACCTCATTCTAGAGACTTATTGGGAGGGAAGAATCCAGCCCCTGCCAGCGTGGGGAAAGGCAGCAGTAAACTGAACAGGCATAGAGCTTATATAGGGCTTCTTAGGGGTGGAGTTTTCCCAGAGAGAAGATATTTGGAGTGAGAATTGGTTAGATTTCACTCCCTGGAACTCTTCAGATTGGCTAGCTCTCATGCTCAGCGATTGGTTGGTTTTCCTGTTCAGGAATTGGTTGGTTTCTTGCTCCATTGGTCAGAGGCAGATTTGACTCTGGTTTCAGGGCCAAAGTGTGTTTCTTTCACTGGCCGTTTTTTGCCTTTTGTCTCTAATCTCAAGACCAGGGCATATTTCTTTCACTGGCTCTGATTCTAGGGCCGAAGTGTGTTTCTTTGTCTGGCCCTTTCTCCTGCAGTTTTTTGTTTTGTTTTGTTTTGTTTGTTTGTTTGTTTGTTTTGTTTTTTGAGACAGGGTTTCTCTGTGTAGCTCTGGCTGTCCTGGAACTCACTCTGTAGACCAGTCTGGCCCCAAACTCACAGATATCCTCCTGCCTCTGCCTCCCAAGTGCAGGAATTAAAGGTGTGTGTCACCACTGCCGGGCTAACTATAATTTTTTTCAATGTATAAATGAGTCAGTGAGTAATAAAGGAAGGCAACCAGTGTTGATTTCTGACCTCCACAGGCAAACACAAACAGCATCTACAGAAATAAAACCAAAACCAACCAACCAAACAAGCAAACAAAAAACACATGGACACATCAGAGAGCAAAGGTGACACAAACCTTGGCTAGAGCTGACTTCTCAAATCCAACTATAAAGAAATGAAAGTCTCCCTCCCTCCAGAGCCCCATCTCTGTTCAGGACCTGCACATTTTTCCCTTTGCTTGTTTCCCAGATAGATGCTCAGGTGAACAAGCCTGAGATGCCCACCGAGGTCCAGGTGGGAGGATGGAGTGATCCAGGACAGCCTGGGATAGCAAGTGGGCTCCTCCAGACAATCTTCCCTTGGTAATGAGCATGGAACAGGGCATTGTGGCACAGGCCTTCCACCTCCAGGGGACCCACTGTTGAATTCTCAAAACTACAGGGTGGCTCACAGCTCTCCGTAACTCCAGCACCTGGGGAGTGGACACCTGGCCTCAAACTCACTATGAGGCTGAGGATGACCCTGAACTCCCGATCCTCCGCCTCCATCTCTCAAGTGCAGGGAAGACAGGTGTGCACCACCTCGTCAGTTTCCATGGTGCCGGGGATGGACCCCAGCACACTAGGCATGAGTTCTAAGGAGTTTATTTATTTATTATGTATACAACATTCTGCTTCCATGTATATCTGCACACCAGAAGAGGGCGCCAGATCTCATAACAGATGGTTGTGAGCCACCAGGTGGTTGCTGGGAATTGAACTCAGGACCTCTGGAAGAGCAGTCAGTGCTCTTAACCTCTGAGCCATCTCTCCAGCCCTGCCCTTGTTATTTTCTAATGCTCATTGTTTGCTTTTCCTCCCGTTCTGTTTTTGGTAGGAACTTTTATTCTTTCCTCTTTCTTTCTTTCTTTCTTTCTTTCTTTCTTTCTTTCTTTGTGAAGGACACACTTACTCTATGAGTTTCAACATGCCATGGTGTTTTCTACCCAACTACCATATGTCTCCAGTCCCAACTCCTAGTTGGCTACAGTTGGGAGTGTTTAAATGTTTAGTCAAATTCAGAGCCATTTGCTTTGTTTTGTTTATATGAGACAGAGTCTTGCTCTGTAACACAGGCTGGCCCTTAACTGGGGAGCCTATCGCCTCAGCCAGCCTCCTGAGAGCTGGGATAGTGGGGTGAGCCACTACACCCTATTCTGCTTGCTCTTCTGCTCTCTTCCTCCTCCCTCCACATCCAGCTCCATCTTCTTTGGTAGTTCTGGGTTTGAGCCTTTTTCCTGTACTAGAAAGAGGGCAGGGACCCCAAGAATACAGGAAGCTCATCTGAGAGCAGACAATTCCAGCTGGGAGTGTGTGTGTGTGTGTGTCTGTGAGAGTGTGTGTCTGTGTGTGTGAAGGAGTGTGTGTGCGTGCGCGTATACAAGTGCACACACACTCACACACTTGGGTGTCGTTCCTCAGGAGCCATCAACCTTATTATTTATTTTTTAGCCATTTAAAAGGCTTTGTTTCTGTGTATTAGATAGAGCACACTGGTGGAGGCCACAGGGCAATGTGGGGAAGTCTGTTGCTTTGGCCATGTGGATCCTGGGATTGGTAGCAATCACCCTTACCAGCTGAGCCATCCTGCCAGCCTCCTCTCTGGAATCTGAGAGCTTCGATTATGCTCAGTGGCCATATTGTAATAGCAAGACCGGGAGTCTCTGGCTTTGGGACCACAGGGTTTGATACTGAGATGTGATGGAACTGGGAGGGTTCGAGGCAAGAGGGACAATAGCCACTTAGTGGGGGCTTGGCCTGGGAAAGACCCCAGCCTGCCGGCTGGGAGAGGCCCAAGGGCTCAGATGAGAAGGACATTAAGGGCACATGGCCACCTCTGAGTGTTCAGAGTTGAACCAAACTGGGGCAGTGAGGGAGTCTGGGAGGCCAGCTTCCAACAGGGTGACCTACACTGAAGGGGAGCAACAGTCAGTTGGTCACTGCTGTCTTCAGCAGTTCCCAGGCCCTGAGTCTTTACCTTGAATTCAGCTCTCAGATACAGATTTGGGGGTGTCTGTGTCCCATTTATCCCACGTAGTCTCAGGGGCTTTCTTATTGCTGCCTGTGGAGTCTATCAAATGGGGTTCTTGTCTGTTGTTCTTAACCCTTGGCGTCTTCCCACAGCCAGGTTCCACTGACGTCAGGTCACTTGTGCCTTTGTGTCCCCAGCTTCTTTTGAGTAACCCCCACAAGTCCTCAGCATGAGGACCTTTTGCCCTTTGTCCCTCGGGGCTGGTGTAGCTCAGATACCTAACCCTCATCTGTGTAGGTGGGTGAGCCAAGACATAGGAGCCCAGCCCACCCTCAAACAAGGGACCACTGACTGTGAGTCTCAGTTTCCCCATGTGAATAGCGGATGGTTTGCTCAGTCCCTCAGGGCAAATGCTGGGAAGAAGGTAGGTACCCTGATAGTGTCCTAAAGCAGAGGCCACAGTTTCACCCTTGCCACTGCAGGCAGAGGTCAGCTGTGATGCCCTGCGGGCTGCTGCGTGGGTAGCAACTAGGCTGGGCTCCTTGTCCCCTGCTGTGCCTCCCCCTGAGGTCACTAGGCCGGATGGTGCCCGTGGGGGCTGACAGGGAGGCGCCCAGCATTTGGACATGTTGTCCTGGAATGTGGCAGAGCAGGCCCCAGGGAACCTGAGTCAGGGCCTGAGGTGCCTGGCCAGGAGCTAGGCTGTTGTCTTCCTAGACAGGTGACACCATCCTGAGGTGCAGCAGGAGGGGCTGGGGACCATTGTGGGGTCTCCTTGGCTGGCCTCAAGTTCAAACTGAAGGCATCTGTGTTAGGGTTGGGTTCACGCTGAGGTCAAGGCTGGGTAAGAGGTCAGGGCTGTAGAGATGGTTCAGTGGTTAAGAGCACTCATAGCTTTTGCAGAGGACCTGGTTTCAATTCCCAGCACCCATGTGGAGGCTCAGAACCATTTATAACTCCAGTTCTGGAGAATCTGATGCCTTCTTCTGACCTCTGAGGACTCCTACACGCAGGTGGCATACATACATACACCAGAGCACACACATATCCATAAAAATAAGTGAATATTTTTTAAAAGGCTAGGGCTCGGGGCTGGGGGTGTATTCAGTGGACACAGTGAGGATGCACACAGTACACACAAAGTTCTGAGTTCCATTCCCAGCATCATAAGTCACATGCGTGATGACACACACCTGTCATCTTAACACTCAGGAGGTGGAGATGGTAGGATCAGGAGTTCAAAGTTATCCTTGGCTATTTCATGAATTCTAGGCCAGCCTTGGCTACATGAGACTAGGTCTAAAACAAAAAGAAAAGAAAAAGAAAAATTGGGGTTCAGCTTAGTGCAAGGCTTGTCCAGTGTTGGGGACCTGCTGTAGCAATGTCTGCTCCATGCATCCATCCACTTCTCACCCAGGCAGGCCTCCTGGCTGACCCCTATCTTCAGCTCAGGACCACAAACCCCTGCTCCCCTTTTTTCTTCCTTCTCCAGGACCCTAAGCTAACCTCACACGGGGCCTCTCTTTGACACCAGCCAGTAAGTTAGCCGCTCTCCACTCCCAGCCCTGGTGAGTTTTCAACCATCCTTTAAACCCTCTAGGCCGCCCACAGCTTTTCCCGCTTTGATTGGGGCTTTTCTCAGACCCCTGCCCTTGTCTCACACAAGTCTAGGGAAAGTAAGGGTCCAACTGTCCTCCCCTCAGAACCAACTGCTGGAGGTGGTGACCAAATGCCAGAGCCTTATCTGTTGGTCATCACACACTTCTGGGGATGGAGCCCAGGTCCTCAGCTCACACAAGCCCACAGCCCCTCACTGGGGGACTCTAGTTGGGAGCTCTGCCCCTGTGCCACATTCAACCTCTTTCCAGCTTGTCAGAGAAGCATAACCCACAAGTTTTCTGGGGTGTGCTTGAACTAGCATTCCTCCTTCCTCAGTGTCCCTGGTAGCTGAGGTGAAGGGCCTGCAAGAGTCTTCCCCTTCTCTGATGGATTTGTCCTTGGTGCTAGTGGGGTGCTCCATACCCCTGCAAAAATGACTTCAGGTTCCAGGTTGGGCACAGAGTTCCTACCCTGAATGGGAAGGGTTCCCTGGCAGGTGGGCAGACATCCACAGCAGAACAAAGGGCACAGTCAGGAGTGTGGGGGTGGGCAGGCAGTGGGCTGCCCTAGAGGGGCCCTGGCTCCAGCCCCTGGCTGCTTGTACTTATGCCAGGGCACACCCAAGCCTCAGGGCTGTGCAGAGGTGACAGCCAGTGAGGGCTTGCCAGCATGGGCTGCTCCAATGGGTGACTCAGCCCCAAGATGGGCCTCCTGGGTAAAGACAATGGTGGCTTGTGGTTGCCTGTAGAGCTTCCCTACAGGTGCGTGTCCCTGGGGTGCACTGGAGGCTCAGAATCTCAGTCGGTTTCCAAGTACAATGGACCCACTCTCTGGGCAGGACTCAGCAGCTTGTGCTCAGAAGGAGCACATTTGGGGCAGATGAAGGAGGGAGTCTCTGTTGAGCCTTCTTGCTTTGGATGACAAGACTAGAGGCATTGCAACCCCAGGCATCAATCAATGCTGGGGGCAAAGCATGCTGCATCCCCAAGTGGGTGGGCAAACACTCAAATTCATGGGACATACAAGGACCAGGCAGGGACTTGTGTAGTGCCACCTTTTGTGAGGCCATGTTTGTACCCACGCATTTCCCTTATGGGTAAACTGAGTCCCAGCAAGTACTAAGAACCTGCCTAAGGGTTAGGATAAAGAATTGGAGCTGGGGCTAGGTCTGACTTAGTAGATAACTTCATTAGGATATATGAAGCCCTAGGCTTTATCCCAGCACCCAGGCTGAGATTATAGCACTAGGTGGGGTGTGGTAGTGGGGGACGCCAACAGTAGTTCAGGGTCCTCCTTGGCTACGTAGGAAGTCGGGGCCCAGCCTGGGCTACATGAGATCCTTTCTCAACTTCTATCCCTGCCGGCCCCGAAAGAATTGGCACCTAGATTTCTGATTCACACCATTCCCCAACCTGTGTGATGCTGGGGGAGTCCTGGGCATCTGACTGGGGTCCCTCTTGCTGCTTGCCCTGGACACCCCTCTTGTGTCTTCCTGTGTTCACCAGGCTGGGGATCCCAGTGAGCTGTGAAGACCAGGCTGTGCTGGCACTGGACACGCCAGGACAGAGAACAGGAGGGAACACTGGGAGAGCTGGGAAATTGTTTCCTCACGCAT